>NC_052310.1:11540011-11810011 GCF_016432855.1 Salvelinus namaycush
TACAGCACATCAAAACAAGAACGGGGGCGTTCACATTCAACTGATGGAAATATTCAGCTCCTCTTGGAGGACATTGACAACGGTATGCTTTTTCATTTTTACATAAGAGCAACATGTTTCGGCGTGTAGCCTTGGTCTTTGTTTTGAACTGAGAGACACTTCAGAAAACCACAGTGTGTCTTTGACAAAACAACCTTGGGAAAGATTGGTTGGATTTGTAAAAGCTTCTTCTGAATGTTTGAATGGAATGCAATAACTGTGCTCTTGTGCTATGACAATTCCCTCTATTTTGCCAGTGGGAGTGCATTTAATTACTACCAGTGTCTGTATATAGACTATAGTTACTGCGCCGTATAAAGAGAGGAGGGCTGGAAGTTGGACGGCGCACCTGAAAGACTTGAAGAGCTCAACGAACTCGATGAAACTCATGGTGCTGCCAGAGATCATGAGGTTCTGGAAGCCCTTGAAGCAGCCCTTCCCCCGGCCGTGCCAGCTCCTGCTGCTCCACGCACTACACAGGGACAAGACGAGAGGGGATTGGTTACTGTTATAGTTAAAAACACTAGATTTAAAATGTATTCTCGTGTTTTTTTATGTCGTAGATAAAGATGTTTAAATAAAGTGGCAATAGTATTCGGTATGAGGCTTACACTATCAGTATATGATAATAGGTTTACAGATGTATTATCAACTATATACAATGTTTCCCCTCTAAGAACAGGTCTGGGGTCAGGTTTCATGTCTTACCCTGGCTGGGCCTTGGTGCTGCCTGACAGGACGGGGGAGGAGAGAGGACGGGAGGGGTTGGAGCTGCCCATACTGGAGGAAGAGGAAGAGGAGGAGGAACCCGGGGTCTTACAGCTCGACAGGGAGAAGGGTCCAGGGAAGCCGTCCTCTATGGGATCAATAACGTACAGGGTTACACGCAATGTAAAAATGGTCAAACACAGTGAACAAGAGTCATTCAGAAGTAAACAAAATCGGTCTATTTAAAATCCCAGATATTCCCCTTTTTGAAAGTGTCCCTCCCTGTAAACCATAAACTACTGGTATGTGAAGACAGTTACATGTCACTGAGGAATTGTGAGAGGTGGTGTAGTGTAGGGTAGTGGACAGGTTACCTAGCCCTTCCTGGTCCATGCCGTCACACAGCTCCGGCCTGTTCCTGCACAGGGTGTCCTTGCAGCTCTTGGTTTTCCGTTGGAATATCTCGTCATCGGTAGCGTCCCCGCTATCTCCCTGTGTGGTTTATGAAACACCCAGTCAGTGACTCAGATCTCCACAAACCCAGACAAAGACATTTGAAGGCTGTATTTCTCAAACTAACACTATATTTAGGTATATTTCTCCTAACCCTGGTGAGAGCCTTCTTCTTCTTCTTGGTGGTAGAGATGGAGTTGTGCTTCTGAGCGCCGGGCTTCTCTGTGCCCCCTGAGCCCATGTTCCAGCGCCGGCCCCCAAACAGCTCTATAGCCTGAGCAAGAGTGGGACCCTCGTACCTGCCCTCCTCCTATTGCAGATGGGAGACAAAACACACAGCAGTCTATGAGATCGCTCACTCAAGGTTAATTGACATTAGGATGAGTCAAAATCACCTTCCTCGCATCTGTGCTGAAGTTACAGGAGGCTCACCGTTTCCCTTTTGAGTATTGATTAACAGGACATTAGACTTCCCAAATCAATTCTACCTTGTGTATTCCAGACTGATTCAATATACCTGTCATCCACGACACAATCTCAATGAATTAGTATTTTACCTGATAGAGGCTGACGTACTGCCTCCTGAGCCAGTGCAGTCTCTGATCAGGGAACTTCTTCAGCTTCCTCATGGCGTTGACCAGCTCCACCAGTCCCTCATGCAGCATGCGGGCTGTGTGCTTGGGGGCCACAAAGTGCAGCAGCCTGTTGTCTGTAGTATGGAGCCCGTAAAGCAGACTGACCCCATTCTCCTCAGCCCTCATGGTGTGACACAGCTTGTTCTGCAGACACACAGCATGCAAGTCCACCCCGGAGTGGCCCAGGAACACAGCCTTGACCACCGAGAGGTCCAGCAGACCCTCCGACAGGCTGTTCACTACAGGTTGACCCAGGCCTGGGGGCTCCGCGGGGGGGCTGCCGCTCTGGGGATTAGCCCAGGTCAGGATGCAGTTGTCGGGCTGCAGGCGGAGGAGGCAGCGAGCGGTGAGGTGGTTCTCCTGGTCGTAATGGATGACGGTGGCTCCCTGCAGGAGGAACTGGTGGACGTCAGGCTGGAGGGAGAGCACGTACCAGGGGATGAGCTCCGTGCCGTGGCCGAAGGCCCGGTGGGTCTCCTCAGTGCCCTGGAATTCCACCTCTTTAGCCAGCTCAGACAGATCTCCCTCAGAGTCTGACAGGTCTCCCACCACAAACCTAACGGGCGAACAAGGAGGTCAAAGAGGAGCAAAACACCAAACAGTGGATATTTGTGAATAGTTCTGCCTCTGCTCTAGGACATATAGAGGGGGAATGATTGTCTCATCACCACCTTGTTCTATTCAGTGAGTGTAACAACCCAGCCATGTAATCTACCAAAAGAACATCACTTTGAGGATAGCAAAATGCATTGAATGCAGCCCAGTCTGAACAAACAAAAAACGCACCATGCAATTGTAACAGCAAATTCGACACATACAAGTAAAGCAAAGTCAGTTAGTGGGAAAGCTCTAAACGGCAGTCTGATAACTTACAAGACACGGTTGGAATCTGACCTGCTCCTGAAAGAGCTACGGTAGAAGGAGGAATGAGGGAGGAAGAACAGAGAGAAAAGGTCAGGAAGTGTCTCGCTACAAATAGTTTAGATAAAACAAGTAAAACAGAAAAGGACTGAAAGGATGAGAGGTGTCACATTTGCCCTTATCTTTCCTCCAATCAACATTGTGAGAGGACTTCCACAGAAAACCATTGACTGGATCCAGAGGCCCCGTCGGAAACAAAATGGTGTCATAAATCAGAGGCCTTTTCCACCAAGTAACCATTAACCCCAGTCTGAGGACAAACAGATCTCCCATAAGGGTCAGGAAACTACACAGCGCTGGAAACTGGCTCTTGTTTTCCAGTATAGTACACTAGTACAGGTAACGGGAACTCTTCAGATTTCTATCACAATCATTTATGCCATTGACTTTGCTTTGTAAAGCCAAAAGGAAACTGGAAAGTAGTGAAACTGCCATCTCAACAAAGAATTCCCATCATTAACACTCGCAGTCCCCAGATAAC
This sequence comes from Salvelinus namaycush, assembly GCF_016432855.1. Classification (NCBI taxonomy): domain Eukaryota; kingdom Metazoa; phylum Chordata; class Actinopteri; order Salmoniformes; family Salmonidae; genus Salvelinus; species Salvelinus namaycush. Next base: position 11,543,249 of record NC_052310.1, read on the forward strand.
CTGACATTAAATATGATTCATGAACCTCTGCTTCCTGTCAAGTAACACTTGTCATTGATTATACAGTATCATAAACCAGGTAGTTTGGGTCCTGGACGTTGATTGGCTGAAACCCGTGGTATATCAGACATTATAAACCGGGTGGTTCGAGCCCTGAATGCTGATTGGCTGACAGCCGTGGTATATCAGACCTTATATGACAAAACAATTTTTACTACTCTAATTACATTGGTAACCAGTTTATAATAACAATAAGGCTCCTCGGGGGTTTGTGATATATGGCCAATATACCACGGCTAAGGGCTGTATCCAGGCACTCCTCGTTGAGTCGTGCTTAAAAACAGCCCTTAGCCGTGGTATATTGGCGATATACCACACCCCTCGTGCCTTATTGCTTAACTATAATCTATGCTTTACTGTTGCATGTTCTCTAAAATATCCAGTCTTAAAATATTCTTTGTCTTGCAGTTACTATGCATTCAGCACGTTCCACAAGGCCAAACAATGATATTTCATAACGACTACACCTCTGCTGGACAGAACATTCAACTGTGCTGACTTTTTTTTTTTAAAGGACAAGCTGCAACAATGGCAGAACGGAAGTGGTCCATGGACAATGTCTGCAGAGCTACTGTGGTTCTTACGGCTCTTACGGCCGTCCACCTTCTGTCTCTATGTGTTTCTGTCAAAGAAACAGCGGAGAAAGGAGTTGACATTAAAGGGAGCCTTCCACTATCAGACAGGGACACCATTCCTTCTGAAAGGGTTGACATTCAAATAAGAGCTACTTTAAACACATCACTTTTGGTGGAGGTCGGTTACGGAAACATCAGGGGGAAAAGATTTAAAGTGGAAGACGTTATTCTCAACTTTCTCAGATTAAAGGGGGTTTAAACAGGTGGAATCTAAATGTATCATCCATGTAACTCTGATCTAGAATGTGAAACATTCATAGAAAATCCACGTATAAATAACCTTTGAATCAAACATGCAAGTACTGTATATGCTAGAGGGGAGTAGTCAAGTAGAGGGAACGCCTACATGAACGCCATCACAATATGATGGCGAGAGCAATGGATCGACTGTAGATTCTTCCTGACACTTTAGGATTTTTCGTGTCCCCCCCACAGGTTAAGGTTAGGATTTGGGAATCCTAAAACTGATCCTAGATCTGTGCCTGAGTACCGCTTCTTCCTGATCCAGTCACTTACTGGTTCCTGTTCCTGTCCATGAATGTCTTTTTGCAGGAGCTGGAGGAGCCTTCGTGGTGGCCCTCCTCTCCCTCCTCCATCTCCAGACTGCGGTTGCAGGAGCGGATGATCTGCAGGATGTTGCTGACCGTGGCTTCCTTCTCCTGGCTGTGCAGCCCGTCTGGCCCCGCCCTCTGCAGGAAGTGCTGCTGCCCGCCGTAGTCCCCCACAAACTACACAGAAAGAGAAACAGGGTAACGTGAACAATAAAAGGTGGCACTACACAGGTAAAATAGCAACTTGATGTAAAGTGTCAAACTGCTCATCTAGGAAGAGCCATCAAAGCTGTGTTAAGAGCTTCAGAGCGCTAGCAGGTGTTGTCTGTCCAGCTAGCCTTGTTCACCCACTATGCTACAAGCTTGGCATGCAAGCCTGGGCCTGGCCCACTTCGTTACCTCTAGTGAGTCCTCTGGCGAGTCGTGCGTTGAGTGGCGCAGGCTGATAATGCTGGCGGCCCCGTCCAGCGCGTCACTCAGCTCTTTGAGGAAGACGCCACAGAAGGGCACTACCTTGCACCCTGGGATGTTAAGGGCACGGTTCAACACTTTCTTGTACTCGGACGAAGACTCGTGCTGCGCCATGGCATCTTTCAGTCTGCGCATGGTCTCAATGTCCGACTGCTCCATGAACTGCCACATCTTCAGTACTTTACGAGACCTGGAGCAGAGAATAATTCCATATCGATCTATCACACATCTTACTTACGTTAGGTTTAGCAGAATGATTTTTAATTAGGTGCAATCTGAATAATGAAAATTGACAGGTGCTGTAGGATTACAGCCGGTTGGAAGAAAGTGAGGAGTGTAAGAAATGTGTCTGGAAGACCAAATACCGTAGTCCAGCCAGGAACTCCATTACGGCGTTGTAGTTGCCCATGTTCCAGCAGCACTTGGCCACGTGGACCAGATAGGAGAACACCGCTCTCTTCTCCTCCATTGAACTCGCAGTCAGGATCAACCAGGTCACCCACGAGCTCACCTGTTAGAGACAGCAACTCTCACAGTTACAACATCGTCTACTTCATGACCCGTCAATGCTCCGAAACAGCCAGGCTGCGCTTGAAATGACACACTAGTCCCTATATAGTGCACTGCTTTCATAGGGCTCTGGTCAAAAGTTGAGGCACTATATAGGGAATATGGCACCATTTTGGACACACCCTTATAATGAAAGGACTAGTGTTTCCCACTGGGCAGGTCAATGTTCTACACAGCATCGACAACAGCACCATTTATGATGAACTCAATTAAACGGAATTAGGCCTAATTTCAACCCAGGTTTAGCGGTCACTATCTCTAACCTAACACGAAAAAATGGTGGTAGTCGGCTCTACAACAAGTTATGAAACCTTTTGATTGCATCAGGTCTCGTTTGTTGCATATATCCAACCAAAATAGTAGAGATAAGGGTTTATCCAAGTTCAGGCAGAAACCCTGGACTGGACATAACAGTTGGAGCAAATATTTGCCCGCTGTCGTGTTGCGGCTAAACCCCCCCCCCTAAAACAATGAGGGTTACATAAACAGTTCCACAGGCAGGTTCCTGATACTGCAGTCAGTCAGGTCTGTTCTGTTCCTATGGGAGAACCAGTCATCAGAACCAGGGCCAGTCAGACTCTCTGCCTCTCTAAAGTCATCCCTGTAAGCATTCCTCTTGTCGCACTGCTCAGCTGTCTACAGTTACAGATGTAAGATCTTAATTTGAGCCTGCTTGCTACAGCAGGAAAATAATCCTGCAGCAACAGGAAATGTAAATTGTTTGGGAATTATAATTCATGGAAATATCTTGTAGGGGTTGATTCATTTTTCCTTAGGGCAAATCCAGTATGACATTTTAAAGTGGAAATTAAAAACTTTAGAAGCCTTCTTAAACCTAAACAACTTTGCATTTCCTGCTGTGCAAAATTCTCAGCAACCCAAGAGCAATCAAATGAAGAACCTACATCTGTACACACCCAGAGAGAAGCCAGTAGGCTTAAAAAAACAACATAACACAGATCCAATTACTGGGTTATGTAAGATGTAAACGGAGGGGGGGGGGACTTCAGTTTGATTCCCTCCAGAGAGAAAACTTCAGACACTAAAAGTTACAGCGCCATCCCAGACATAGATATCATCCTCCTTCCCCTCGCTCGTTTCCAGGAACGACTGACAATGAGAGACGGCACCAAAGTGATAGAGAGAGAAACATGACATTCCACTTCTCCCTCTCCCAAGTGTCTGCAGTACATTACTATTTGAATCCAGACTGTGTTACATTACAGCCATGTCCCTCAGCGCTATAAACATTGTCAGCGGTGGACATGAAAGCACTGGTAGGCCGTAGATTAGAGGCAGGTGCATATCTGTCAGAGTGGCTGATATTGTAGACGGCACGACTCCCGTCCTCCCATGGATGAGTCCATATTTAAAAGGTGGGAGATCAGTCGGCGGTGATCCAAAATGGTCTCTGCCTGTTATGTGGCGTCCCTTTGATAAAGACACATAGGGGTTACATCAGAATGACAACCCGAATCCACTGGACTAAACCGAACGGCACTCGGATTCCAATATGATATAGTATATATCAAATAGGCTACACAATAACAATGGAATTATAATTCCAGGAATACATCTTTTGGTGAGAATGCCAATAACACCATTTGACCAGTGATCAAAAACATACAACGTGCTTACAATCTTCTTTTCTGTGTCAAGGTTCAGTTTCCCCATGATGGAACGATGACATAATCAATGTTGACAGAGTTATTACAAACTCACCACACGACCATTTTGTGTTTGTCAGAATTAACCGCTCCAGACAGCCATTTCGGCTCAAACAGCCTGCCCAGTTTCTCTGATCCGGTTCGTGGAACTGGGGCACAGCCGGTAACCACACACATAGTGAGTCCATCTCTACCATGCTGCGGAGGTTATGTCAGACTCTGTCTCTGTTGAGAAGAGTCACTCATTTGATTGTAGCTCCGCCACATGCCCAAAAATGGTTAGGATACACATTTGGGGAAATACAATTCTCACTCTCCTTCTCTCGCTTAATAAAAACCAGCTGATGTTAAGGCATGAAACTTAAAGATGACATAATTTCCACTTAAAGATGACATCATTTCCTCCGTGTGCTTGGGACTGACCTCATTCCGATGCCGCCGAGATGTTTTTCTTAATTGTTTATTCTCAAAGTCAATCAGCGTAGAGGGCAGCTCAAAGGGCTCCATTTAGGAGTGTAATTTGACACTAATCCCCGCAGGTGTGGGAAACAAACTGGCAGAATAAGACCATCAAACACTGTACACCACCGGGTGGTCAATTCCACAAAAATAATATCTAACAATTAACAGTAAGTGAGATCTTTAATAACCTTATACCGCAGGGCTCTCCAATCCTGGTCCCGGACAGCAACAATGTGTGCAGGCTTTTGTTCTAGCCCAGCATTAACACACCTGACTCAACTAATAGATGAATCATCAAGACCTTCATTAATTCAACCCCATCCTGTAGATATTTAGGACTAAGATTGTTACTAACCACTCAACGCAGTCACATTAGTGACAGCCTCTCTTCACCAGTCTCACCTCATTGAACCGTGTGACCAGGTCCTCCACAGTGTTCCTCTGGGTCTGTATGGGCATGGCCGGGGCCGACAGCGAGGCCTTGAGGCTGGGGTGCAGGCGCCTGCTGCAGTCGGGGCTGCCCAGGTCCCTGGTGAAGAAACAGATGTAGTCCAGGGGGAAGATGCGGCGGTACAGCTGCTGCTCCTGCTCCGTCAGGATGCTGGCGATCTCCTCGGGGAACTGGATCAGGTGACGCAGCTCGACCAGCTCCTTGCTGATGCCCGTCACGTTGGACGGGACCGCGCTGCACGCCGACATGTTGCTGCACAGCTGACGCTCTGAGAGAGACAGACGGGTGAGAGATGTACACAGTAAACTAAAAGGTATCCTCCAACGTCAATTCCCAGGTAATATTAAACATGGTAGGAAAGCTGAACCCCGCTGCTTTTCAGAATACAAAACACGTCAAAAACAAACTCTCTAGTTCAGACATCAAACATTTCCACCCGAGTGGCAGAAGTGCGTGTTCGGGTTTTCGTACAGGAGCCATTAGCCCCGTTTCCAGTGTGTTTACACACCCTGAGAACACACACACCACAGCTCTGCTGTCTCTGCTCAGAGATAAATGGCTGTGTGCTCTGTTGGTATGGTGGACCGGGGGACCGGTGCAGAAATACCATAAATACAGGGAATTAGATGCCCCTCTGGACATCGTCAGCCCTCAGCCGCCACACACCACCGCTGGATGTCCTGGGAAACCTTTTGATATGTGCGCCAGGTAGCCATGGCTACCGCAATAACTGGCGGCGGGAAAATAAATAAATAAATCGGCCATTTATATTGGTTGATTTGTGCATCCGGCGCAGTTTCTCAACTGCTCTCGGTAATGAACATTGTGTGCCGTTTACATTGTGAGATTGACGCGATCTATCATGCTGCGGCCTAGAGCGGAGTCTAACTAAACACAACATCCCGCAGACTGCACTAGGACTTGTGGTAAAAAATAAATGCTAAAAAAAAATATGTCAGACTTAAAAAGGGACAGTTTAAACAATAAGAAAAAGGGACCATCCCACCACTGTTTGGGTAAACAGCTGAGGGATGGAGAAATGTAACTACTCAAATTCATAGACCGAGTTATGGATGAAAGGGACTGACCATCTATGAGTTTAAAATTACAGTTTTAACCCTGTTTTGAGGCTGTACAGTGTTTGTTTACACTGGAGTAAAATAAGCCTGTGTTTTGGATTCTGATGGAGTAAGATAGTTGAACTAAGCTTATAAGGCATTTATAATTTGGGCCTATATTCTTCAAGAATAAATGGCTACGTAGCCACTGCAGATTTCCCCTTTAAAATGATACTGACGTGGGTGAAATATATAAAGGGCCCCGCTTTATAGCCAGAACATAATCAGAAAGTTCTAGAATGGCGTAAAAGCAGAACATAAACAATCATTTGATTAATTCTTCTTATTTTTAGAACCTTGGTAAAGGGGGCTCGGTGTTTTATTGGGCCCCCATATTACAGTTGAAGCTCAAACATTACCATTGACCATATTAGCCCTTTTATCCTTGTAGTCAATAACACTACTCTCCCTTAAACAAGAGCAGCATTTGTTTTGGTTTTATAATGCTATAAATCATTGACTTCTTATCAAGTTAATATCTCAAAACTAATATTGAACATAATTTTTTTTTTTTTTTTAAAGCTGTGCATACGGTCCTGGAAATATTTTCAACAAATCAACGTCTGTTATCATCCATCTCCAACATCTGCTCAATGTCCTCTTTTTATGAGCTACCTTTTGAAGTGGAAATAAATTGCATTTGATCATGTCGTACAATACTCCGGGGCTAAGTGTCTCCCGCTCCCTAATCTTTATGCACGATGCCCTACTCAAAGCACAGCATAAGCCTTGCATAAAAGCCTGGTGAAGCAGGGTTCATGGGAGAGTGTCTGCAGAGATTCTGTTTTAGAAAAGAATCCCGGTTGTATCCTAAATGGCTCCTTATTCCTATTGATTTTTGATTTATTTCACCTTTATTTAACCAGGTAGGCAAGTTGAGAACAAGTTCTCATTTACAATTGCGACCTGGCCAAGATAAAGCAAAGCAGTGCGACACATACAACAACACAGAGTTACACATGGAGTAAAACAAACATACAGTCAATAATACAGTAGAAAAATAAGTCTATATACAATGTGAGCAAATGAGGTGAGATAAGGGAGGTGAAGTCAAAAAAAAGGCCATGGTGGCGAAGTAAATACAATATAGCAAGTAAAACACTGGAATGGTAGATTTGCAGTGGAAGAATGTGCAAAGTAGAGAGAGAAATAATGGGGTGCAAAGGAGCAAAATAAATAAATAAATAAATAAATACAGTAGGGAAAGAGGTAGTTGTTTGGGCTAAATTATAGATGGGCTATGTACAGGTGCAGTAATCTGTGAGCTGCTCTGACAGCTGGTGCTTAAAGCTAGTGAGGGAGATAAGTGTTTCCAGTTTCAGAGATTTTTGTAGTTCGTTCCAGTCATTGGCAGCAGAGAACTGGAAGGAGAGGCGGCCAAAGGAAGAATTGGTTTTGGGGGTGACCAGAGAGATATACCTGCTGGAGCGCGTGCTACAGGTGGGTGCTGCTATGGTCACCAGCGAGCTGAGATAAGGGGGGACTTTACCTAGCAGGGTCTTGTAGATGACCTGGAGCCAGTGGGTTTGGCGACGAGTATGAAGCGAGGGCAAGCCAACGAGAGCGTATAGGTCACAGTGGTGGGTAGTATATGGGGCTTTGGTGACAAAACGGATGGCACTGTGATAGACTGCATCCTATATAGTAGTGCACTAGGTTTGGCCAGGTCCAATAGGGCTCTGGTAAAAAGTAGTGCACTATATAGGGAATACCCAGGCTGCCTAGCTGGCTGGTCCAGGCTGTAGCCTAATGTACATCCTGCTGAGGAGACGTCCTCTGTGATCACACTCGGCGTCTTTCTGTCAGCCTGTGTCACGGCCCGTGTCTGTACAACAATATACTTCAGAGCTGTATTCAGGGTGCTTAAAGGCCATAGGTCAGACCCTCAGGAAAGAGAGTCAAGACCTGAGTCGAGAGAGTTCTTTCCCTTTGCCCCTCTGTGGTATTTCCTGTGTGAGGAGCAAGTCGGTAGGATGCTTATTGGCGTGACGAAGGAGAATAACAGAATGTAAACCATTACAAAACCTGATCAAGAGAAGTTTGAAATGACTGTAGCTTGAGCCATGCCATGATGAATCACCTGGCTATTTATACTGACCTGAGCAGAGCACAGAACCTTTAACATGTCTGACGTTACTCACTGTTGCAGTGATGACAATCATAACTACAGTAGGGGATGAATCAAACAGGTGCACCAAGTCGGAGATCATTGTTTTATTTATCTAAAACCAGCCTGGTTATATACACATTTCTTTATTATGATAAATTGACTTTACCCATATCAGTCTCATGACAAGGACCTAACACAACACTCCAAAACCTTGTATCAATCAATCAAATGCATTTATAAAGCCCTTTTTACATCAGCGGATACAGACTATAACCACGGTACCTAACCAGAGTCTCTCTAAAGCCCAAACCACACAACAAATTCATGACATCAAAAATACTGTTTCAAGTCAACAAATCCACATCATTCAAAACAACATTGCAACAGACTGTAGAGGAACAGAAGTCTGTCCTTGGAGCTCAAAATAAAACATGCCATTACAAACCAGGACATAATGTGACCAGCCAGTCCTGGTAAACTAGCCACAGACAGAGACAGGAGTAGCAACAGTCTGTGACAGCTCTGGAGACAGAAACTCTGTGGAGACAAGTGACAACCCACAGGAGTAGGCTAGCTATAGAAACTGAAGAAATCTAATCACACACACTTGAGAAGGCTGCTAAGGTGCAGGCAGATAGCTTACTGTTGAGTGAAGAGAGCCTCCACACACTCACAGTATAGTCCACACACTCACAGTATAGTCACAATATAGTCCACACTCACCGTATAGTCCACACATTCACAGTATAGTCACAATATAGTCCACACTCACCGTATAGTCCACACACTCACAGTATAGTCACAATATAGTCCACACTCACCGTATAGTCCACACACTCACAGTATAGTCACAATATAGTCCACACTCACCGTATAGTCCACACACTCACAGTATAGTCACAATATAGTCCACACACACAGTATAGTTCACACACTCACAGTATAGTCCACACCTTCACAGTATATAGTCACAGTATAGTCCACACTCACAGTACAATCCACACACTCACAGTATAGTCACAGTATAGTCCACACACCCACAGTATAGTCCACACCTTCACAGTATATAGTCACAGTATAGTCCACACTCACAGTACAATCCACACACTCACAGTACAGTCACAGTATAGTCCACACACTCACAGTATAGTCCACACACCCACAGTATAGTCACAGTATAGTCCACACACCCACAGTATAGTCCACACCTTCACAGTATAGTCACAGTATAGTCCACACTCACAGTACAGTCACAGTATAGTCCACACCTTCACAGTATATAGTCACAGTATAGTCCACACTCACAGTACAATCCACACACTCACAGTATATAGTCACAGTATAGTCCACACTCACAGTATCCTCCAAACACTCACAGTATATAGTCACAGTATAGTCCACACTCACAGTACAATCCACACACTCACAGTACAGTCAGAGTATAGTCCACACACTCACAGTATAGTCCACACACTCACAGTAAAGTCACAATAGTCCACACCTTCACAGTATAGTCCACACACTCACAGTACCGTCACAGTAGTCCACACACTCACAGTACAGTCACAGTATAGTCCACACACCCCCAGTACAGTCCACACACCCCCAGTACAGTCCACACACCCCCAGTACAGTCCACACACCCCCAGTACCGTCACAGTAGTCCACACACTCACAGTACAGTCACAGTATAGTCCACACACCCCCAGTACAGTCCACACACCCCCAGTACAGTCCACACACCCCCAGTACAGTCCACACACCCCCAGTACAGTCATAGTATAGTCCACACACTCACAGTACAGTCACAGTATAGTCCACACACTCACAGTAGTCACAGTACAGTCCACACACTCACAGTACAGTCATTGTACAGTCTACACACTTACAGCACAGTCATTGTACAGTCCACACACTCACAGTACAGTACACACACTCATAGTCCACATACTCGCAGTACAGTCTACACACACAGTACAGTCCGCACACTCACAGTATAGTCATAGTATAGTCCACACACTCACAGTAGTCCACACACTCACAGTAGTCCACACACACAGTCAACTCCCAGTATAGTCCACACACTCCCAGTATAGTCATAGTATAGTCCACACACTCCCAGTATAGTCATAGTATAGTCCACACACACCCATTATAGTACATTCCATAGGACAACAGCACTGAATCCTGTCTGTCTCTAGACGGTTTCATTTAAAGCCCACTTACTGATCAGCTTGAAGTCCATCCTGTGGGAGTGCTTCATGGCTGAGCTGCGGACGGCAGGAGCAGCGCTGTCGTTACTGTTAGCTCCGTGGTTGTTCACACAGCACCGGCGAGGTGCACTTGTCCACATCAGGAGCGCCAGCTGCTCTCCAGCTCTCGTTGCTCTGCTGCTCCCCGAGCTGACAGGCTACAAACCTCACAGCCATGCGCCAGCAACGCCTGCAGCCAGCCCCCCACCTCCAGCTATAACACCCCACACAGAGAGACACCGATAGCCCCAACACTCCTCCCTCCCCCCAGCTCCTCTCTGTGAGGTCAGTTTACATACACATGAAGGCTATACATGTCCTGCCACAGAGGGGGAGTCAAGTATCTAAGCATGTAGTCTAGAAGCCAAATATGACTCATTACAAAGTGGAGGGAAATCTCAGAGAAAAGGAGTGTACCATTGATTTACTGGTGGTTGTAAAATGGTTTTCAGATAAATATATTCGGATAAAGCTTAGTCACTCCCCAGTCCAAAGGAACATTTAAGTCTGATGAACAGAATATCAAGGTAATACTGAGTGCTGCCAGAATACATGTGGTAAGCTGGCATTTTCCCCAGCACTTTTCACTTAGGTGGGGCAGCGCCTCACCTCTTCTGATTTAGTTTAATAAAAAAATATTGATGCGAACGTGTTAAAAAGATGCGCAAAGTTTTTATTTAATTTTTTTTAAAAACAAATTCCCTCATGATTGGTCAACTCACGCACAATTTCTCTGTCCTTCACATCGGAGTGCTGCAGCAGGCTCTGTGTGTGTCTTGAGAAATCAGATTTAAGGAAATCGCGCTCTCCACTTTCCTCTGGTAGCTTATTTATTTAGCAAACGTGACAACCACACATCCCCCGCAGTTAGCTGTTTTCACAACGCCAAAATAAATGAATATACTATTTATTTATTACTTTGACACATCACTCACATTACTACGCTCTGTCCCTCTGGCCAGGGTAAACAAAGCACTAACATGAAGTATTTATAGCCCATTTATTTGTGTTAAGAGAAAATGTGAATGGGATCAAATGTGGTTTATTTTCAAACTTAGGCTGACTAGGCAACCTAGACGATTTCAATACAAAATGATTAACTTGAATTACTCAATGAACACAATAGCTGACAGACTGAGATCATTTTTTTATTAGGCCTACAGTTGCATAGGGCAGGCCTACACAATGCAAACCTGCATGAAGCAAGCTCAGCAAGGTGAGTGCTATTGTCCAATCATGTTGCTGGCTGTCTGTTCATTCCCTGTTAGTCTAGCTTTAAAAAAATAATCCATATGAATTCATGTGAAACAAGTACAGGTTGCCGCAGTTTGACAGGGGTTTCATCCTCCCCAAACCCAGGAGTTTTTCCAAGAGTGTTTTTCAAACCATGTGACCGGATGACAAAAACACTGGTCTCATCATAGCACATATTAAAACTTTTAACAACTGATAAACACCTTCATACCATATAAGGTCCAGTTTTACCTGGATCGGCTACCAGATAAGGAAAAACTCTTGGCCCCAGGTTTTTTGTTTTTGCCCCACCACTCTGGGACCTGTGGTGTCATCTCTGTAAAGCATGAGGTCATACACCCTTGACAGCCTTAAAAAGTGGAGACTTCCCCTAAGCTTCCCCCGCCATGTCGCCAAATATACATTGTGTGTTTGAACCATATATCAACAGCCTGTTGGGAGGAAGCCAAACAGTATTCCCCTTAATTAGTCATTTAAACCACATTTAGACAATGTGATCTGTAGGACAAAAGACTTCAAGCTTCACCCTATTCAGTACACAACCAAAAAAAACTGAACACGGCTTTTCATAACATGACTACTCAAAAGAGGACGAAAGGCTTCATTGTTTAACCCACACCTGCTTTTTGTCCACAAGCTGACAATGCGATAGCTGGCCAAGCGCAGTCACTGCGCAGCAGTTCAACATAAACAACGCTAGCTGACAACCTGGGCTTACACGCAGCCTCTCGCCATGTGGGTCTGCACTTCAGACAAACAAGCGTTTTTCATTCTAGCATACTGGTGGATCTCGCTGTACTTTGACCTGATCTTGACCTGGCTATTCCAGTCAGCATTTTTCTGAAGCCGTTATTTGTGTTTGCAGCTGCCAGTATGTCACCCTCAACCCTCATAACAATAACGACGAGGGTGGTTTTGAATGTCCTCAATCCACATACAGCACTGACATCACCGAGTCTTTCGGTCATCGGCGTGCCTCTGAACATCTAAGTTTGAAACACCTTTATCAAGTGTTAGAATGCTTCTGATCATTTGGCATGATCTAGAAATATTTGATTAAAGTCATAAGCCTTCACAAATGCCAGTCATAAAATGATATTGTTCCCATCTCTAAATAAGTCGCTCAATAGCAATCTACACCTTACTGTATCTGTTCTCTACTTATTACAGTAGATAGTCGCAGTAACACTGCTCTTGGCTGGAAGACGACTACAGCATTTTAACATCAGTGACAATGTACTGAAGGGAACATGACAGTAACAGTATGTAGCCAATTGGAAGAAGGCAAGGAAGAGGAGAAGACAGGTGGATCCCAAAACAAGCCTCTCTGACCTCACCCTTTGAAGAAAGGGTTAATACAATGTTTTCATATTCCAGAGACGAGAACAAGATCGCTAGGTGGTGATGGACTCCTCCACTGTGTGTGGTACAGTCCCAACCACACTCAGCCTCCACTTCAAACAACACAAACCCCTGACTGACATTCCATTATGAAAAGACTCTTCCACAGATGAAAACATCAACTGGACTCCTGAGGGAGACTACCGTATATAGAGATCATCATCAATCTGCATATCAAAGAAAGACGACGGATGTGTTTCGGACCAAATGTTCTTATTTATCAGAACCGAGTCTGCAAATCAAAACAGAGGTAGGTAGAGTCTTCATGTATTCTGCGGGCTTTGACTCAAAACCTTTCCTGTGGATCATACTGTACAAATAAGAGAAGTACTGGAGTAAACTGCTATAGTTTCTAAACCTGCTGGGTGAATACATTCTGCAGTCCATAGCATAGCCTAACATCGGGGGTCTCTTTCTCCTTATTTACCGCCTCAATCCAACCTCGCACGACAGCTACCGGCATCTCAATCAAGTCCTACAAAGGGCCCTATCAGCTTTCAGTTCTGGTACTGAACGAATGCCGTACGCCTTCCCGGACTCTATAACAAAGCAATGCTCATGCAATTAATATATTTGGACGGCGGGGATGGCGAGGGGGCTAGTGACTCAATGTGTCAAAGCCGCATCAGACGGCCTGTCACCTGGCCACTGTCCAGCAGGATTTTCGTCCGAGCCAGAGGGGGGATACGCTTACACCGCTCTCTCTTTGTGTGTGTGGGTGTTACATCATCGTGCTAGACAGGCCCACGGGAGACTTCAAGGTGAAATCATCACTGTGGAGCGTGAGAGAGAGACAGAGAGGCAGCACGAGAGACTCTCGCAAGAGACACAAGGAGACACAGAGAGTGTGCGGGCCAGCCAGAAAGAAGGCAGAAGTCAGCCAACATCAGATTAGACCAGGAGACAATCAGGGAGAGAGGGGAAATAAAGTATTTGTGCTAATCAAAGGAGCAAAGCAGCCATATTTGAAGTGCATATTGCGTTTTTAATTTGCTAGCTTTTCTGATTTGGACGAGGTGCAGAGTTGAACCTCAGCGTGACTCACTGCAGGCCACTTAGCTAAACTAGGGAGAGTGAATAGATTAGCGTGGGTTGTTTTTATCATTAGTTGGCACCATCAGTCTCATCAACACAAGGATTGATATCTAATATCTCTGAATAACAACGTTGGAAAACCCACACTAACAAATAAAGAACTTTAGAGAACATAAGATTTGAACAGTTCTGAAGGTGCTTGAAATAAGCTACATTAATGAGCTTTTTAGTGATACTCAATCCTTGTGAAGCCTGTGAAAGTCTAAAACAACAAAGTATATACGACCACAGGGCCCAACGTGCCGGGTGCCTGGCCTAGGTTAGACAGCCAGACAGACATGTAAAGGGGGGGGGGGGCGAAAACCACAGTCCCCATCCTCTCCTCTCTCACATGGCCCAATGCGGCCAGACCTGAGCTAGCCAGCATGTGGGAAAAATAAGAGAGCAGATCACTGGGGAATACATAACTAATGAGGACCTCTTCTATTCTATTAAACTGCAGTTCAAATATCAGGAACAACCCACAGGAACACACAGACCTTCCCTTCTGGAACACGAGCCGGGGACAGAGAACGAAGTCAGACAGAAATACAAGCCAATTCAAGTTCTACCTAATTAATCTGAAGTTCAGACCACTTTCTGTTAAAACTGCAATAAACTGTGTGTGGTACAAAATGCATCCGAAAAAGGTTTAGTGTGGTAGTAGTAGTCGGTATGCTGCATTATTATGAGGACACAAACCACAGAGGGACTTCTGGGCCCTTCTGAGGGACATTCTCAGATTCAACAGAACATTGGTTGATCACACACACACACACACACCTATGTATTGTATATTTCCTTCTTTTTGAAAGAAAAGCAAGTTTTTTGTCCATTAAAATACCATCAAATTGATCAGAAATACAGTGTAGACATTGTTAATGTTGTAAATGACTATTGTAGGTGGAAACAACAGATTTTTAATGGAATATCTACAGTTGAAGTCGGAAGATTACATACACCTTAGGCAAATACATTTAAACTCAGTTTTTCACAATTCCTGACATTTAATCCAAGTAAAAATTCCATGTCTTAGGTCAGTTAGGATCACCACTTTATTTTAAGAATGTGAAATTATGATTTATGATTTATTTATTTCATCACATTCCCAGTGGGTCAGAAGTTTACATACACTCAATTAGTATTTGGTAGCATTACCTTTAAATTGTTTAACTTGGGTCAAACTTTTTGGGTAGCCTTCCACAAGCTTCCCACAGTAAGTTGGGTGAATTTTGGCCCATTCCTCCTGACAGAGCTGGTATAACTGTCAGGTTTGTAGGCCTCCTTGCTGGCACATGCTTTTTCAGTTCTGCCCACAAATGTTCTATAGGATTGAGGTCAGGGCTTTGTGATGGCCACTCCAATACCTTGACATTGCTGTCCTTAAGCCATTTTGCCACAACTTTGGAAGTATGCTTGGGGTCATTGTCCATTTGGAAGACCCATTTACGACCAAGCTTTAACTTACTGATGTCTTGAGATGTTGCTTCAATACATCCACATAATTTTCCTGCCTCATGGTGCGATCTATTTTGTGAAGTTCACCAGTCCCTCCTGCAGCAAAGCACCCCCACAACATGATGCTGCCACCCCCGTGCTTCACGGTTGGGATGGTGTTCTTCGGCTTGCAAGCATCCCCCTTCTTCCTCCAAACATAAATGCCCATTATGGCCAAACAGTTCTATTTTTGTTTCATCAGACCAGAGGACATTTCTCCAAAAAGTACAATCTTTGTCCCCATGTGCAGTTGCAAACCGTAGTCTGTCATTTTTATGGCTTTTTTGGAGCAGTGGCTTCTTCCTTGCTGAGCGGCCTTTCTGGTTATGTCGATATAGGACTCGTTTTACTGTGGATATAGATACGTTTGTACCTGTTTCCTCCAGCATCTTCACAAAGTCTTTTGCTGTTGTTCTGGGATTGATTTGCACTTTTCGCACCAAAGTACGTTCATCTCTAGGAGACAGAACGAGTCTCCTTCCTGAGCGGTATGACGGCTGCGTGATCCCATGGTGTTTATACTTGCGTACTATTGTTTGTACAGATGAAAGAGGTACTTTCAGGCGTTTGGAAATTGCTTCCAAGGATGAACCAGACTTGTGGAGGTCTACAATTATTTTTCTGAGGTTTGACTCAATTGACTCAAATGATGTCAATTAGCCTACCAGAAGCTTCTAAAGCCATTACATCATTTTCTGGAGTTTTCCAAGCTGTTTAAAAGCACAGTCAACTTCGTGTATGTAAACTTCTGACCCACTGGAATTGTGGTACAGTGAATTATAAGTTAAATAATCTGTCTGTAAACAATTGTTGGAAAAATGACTTGTGTCATGCACAAAGTACATGTTCTAACCGACTTGCCAAAACTATAGTTTGTTAACAAGAAATTTGTGGAGTGGTTGAAAAACTAGTTTTAATGACTCCAACATAAGTGTATGTAAACTTCCGACTTCAATTGTACATAGGCGTACAGAGGCCCATTATCAGCAACCATCACTCCTGGGTTCCAATGGCACGTTGTGTTAGCTAATCCAAGTTAATAATTTTAAAAGTCTAATTGATCATTAGAAAACCCTTTTGCAATTATGTTAGCACAGCTGAAAACTGTTGTGATCATTAAAGAAGCAATACAACTGGCCTTCTTTAGACTAGTTGAGCATCAGGATTTGTGGGTTCGATTACAGGCTCAAAATGGCCAAAATCAAAGCACATTCTTCTGAAACTCATCAGTCTATTCTTGTTCTGAGAAATGAAGGCTATTTCATGCGAGAAATTGCCAAGAAACTGAGGAACTCGTACAACGCTGTGTACTACTCCCTTCACAGAACAGCACAAACTGAGCAAGAGGACAAGTACATTAAAGTGTCTAGTTTGAGAAATAGACGCCTCACAAGTCCTCAACTGTCAGCTTCATTAAATAGTACCCGCGTCAACAGTGAAGAGGCGACTCCGGGATGCTGGCCTTCTAGGCAGAGTTGCAAAGAAAAAGCCATATCTCAGACTGGCAAATAAAAATAAAAGATTAAGATGAGCAAAAGAACACAGACACTGGACAGAGGAACTCCGCAGGAGTGATAGTTGCTGATAATGGGCCTCTGTACGCCTATGTAGATATTCCATTCAAAAATCAGCCGTTTCCAGCTACAATAGTCATTTACAACATTAACAATGTCTACACTGTATTTCTGAAAAATGTGATGTTATTTCAAATGGACCAAAAAATTGCTTTTATTTAAAAAACAAGGACATTTCTAAGTGACCCCAAACATTTGAACAGTAGTAAAGATACATACAAACATACACTAGCCTCCTATAACACACACATACACACCTTACCTTTGAGCATGGCGTGTCCAGTGGAGCCAACGGTTACACTGGGCAGAGTGCTGCGGGCCCCGAGGGCGGCGGTGGCCTCCAGCAGGGCCCCGGTCAGACAGGCATACACTGAGGTCCTCTGGGAGCTGGCACGGTAACCGTACCTAGGCTGAGCCGGGCATGTCACCCTGAGACACACACATCCAGCAAAGGCTAGGAGCTTCCTGCACGGCTGCAGCAGGTTGTCCTCAACACTCAGCGCATGGTGGATCTGTGGACAGAAGAGAAGACATGTATTTATAAAAGAAAATGCTGTTTGGCCAGATACAGCTAAGTTATTCAGAACAAATGATATCTTCTACAATAATGACCTGCTTATCCCTGGTTATGGAGACCTGGGTTAAAGTGGAGCTCCTCCAGCTAAAAATAATAATTGTGTTTGACCAGATACAATGCTATTTCACAGTAAACAAAATAAAAACTGACTTTCATCACGCTTATAGGGAAGAGCACTCAACAGCTTTTGACATTACCGATCATAGTCTGCTGCTGAAAAAACGTTTGTGGTATAGCTTTACATCCTCTGCTATATTGTGGATTGAGAAGTACTTGTATAACAAAACACAGACGGTGTTCTTTGATGGAAGCCTCTCCAACCTAATCCAGGTAGAGTTGGGCATACCCCAGGGCAGCTGTCCCTGACTTTGACTTTTTTTTTTACTAATGACCTGCCACTGAGTAAAGCCTGTGTGTCTATGTATGCTGATGAGTCAACATCATAGACATCAGCTACCACAGCAAGTGAAATCACTGCAACGCTTAACAAAGAGCTGCAGTCAGTTTAAGAAATGGGTGGCAAGAAATAAGCTAGTCCTAAATATTTTTAAACTAAAAGCATTGTATTTGGGACAAAACCATTCACTAAACCCTAAACCTCAACTAAAGATTGTAATAAATAAAATGTAGAAATTGAGCAAGTTGAGGAGACTAAACTGCTTGGCGTAATCCTGGATCGTAAACTGTTATGGTAAAAATATAGATGTAACGGTAGCTAAGATGGGAAGAAGTCTATCGCACCTGGACTACTGCCCAGTCATATGGTCAAGTTCCACAAAGAGGAACATAGGTACTGTAGATATGTAGTGGTAGAGTAGTGGTGTAATAATGTGTTGAATGACGTACCGTTTAATTTATTTTTATGTAATAGCCTTAATCTTGTTTGGATCCCATGAAGTGTAGCTGCTGCCTTGGCAGCAGCTAATGGGGATCCTTAATAAATACAAATACTACTGTCTATTTGAGTATAGAGGAATCCCCCTATCCCTAGGGGATTTGCATAGCATGCATGTTTTACATATGATCCATAAATACAGCTGGGACCCTTTTACTATAAGTATATTATTACCCCACATCCAATTTCTTCTTCTGCAGCCTCAAAATGATGAGCAGGCTGATCAAGACTTTGGTATAAACAAGGTTTTAAAAGTTAAACGACACACTCCAACTAACAAATGTAATCCTGGTAATCTTAAACCCACCCGGGGTTACGTAACATTTGTAAAGATCAGAAGAGGTCTTCATAATGTCTTCCTTCTGATATCCAAAGAGAAGGAAAAGAGCTGAGGTAAAGGACTAAATCAACAGCTCGATCTTACTGGCCTCCGAGTGCATTTCATCTCACTCTGAAAACGTTTGTGAAACCAGCTGCCATTATTCTGCCATTACTACCAATCGGTTCCAGGAAAAACAGTTAGCTAAATCTTTGCCCTTCCTCTGAACAGAATGACCCTGCTAATTTGTCCCTGCTCTTCACAAGACCTACAGTATACACATGTACCGAGGTAGCGACTTAAGAGGTTTGAATGAATGGAGGACCTGAGCAGGAAGTCACTTTCCAGCACAGTTATTCACTATTGCCAGACAGCATGATATAAGAGAATAGAGCATTGTGCTCTCTCAGGTAAGTTCCCAGACTGTGAAGTCAAAGCAGCTACTCCTTAGAGAGACAGCAAGACCTTGGCAGGTTGGGTTTGATTGTATTAAGAAACTATTCCAAATTATTCATCCAGTTATGTTTTATGGTAAATGTATCTTAAGGGCTGAAAAATGTTGATTCATAACATATACCCTAAAACCATCAGGTATCTCATGTTTCAATATCATTAGTGCAATAACACCCTCCTCTTGCCTTGTTAAAGCCAGAATTAAGTAGATTATTGCCACAGCAACCAGGATAAGCAGACAGTCTATAATACTTAGCAATTCAATTAGCTGGTTCTCATTTTTTCTCCTCTATTGAAGTGCCGCAGAACATTACATAGCACAGCTTTTACAAAAATACACAGGGTGTCTGAACTGTTCAAGAAAACAAGGGCAATTTGGATGGTCAGGGGCTACAGTAGTACCAGATCAGGATGTCTCTATAATGTCGTCCTTATGATATCCAAAAGCCCTTTTACATCTGAAAAGGAAATTAGCCGAGGTAAAAGGACTAAAACAACAGCTTGATCTTATTGGCTTCCGAGAGCATTTCATCTCACTCCGACAACGTTTCTGTGAAACCAGCTGCAATTATTCTACCATTACTTGTTCTTTGTAACCAGACACATTAGCTGTGCTTGATTGAGCTTACCTGTTGCAATGAAACCAATAGAAAAGTCCAAACCTGGCACTCCAGACAGGCCAAAGCTCAAGTATTTGAAAGATTTCAAATAACATTTCAACCCAGGTCTGACTAACAGAAAGCCCTGATGCTGAAAGAAAAATGGCACACACAAAAAAAAAAAAAAAACTCCCATTTACGATGAAAGTAGTCCAGAAGTCATGGACCCTGCAGTCACCAGCCCAGATAAACGTTCTGCTCATGGGATGGGTTTCCTGTCTGAAAAGTCAGTTTGCTGTTGTCAGATTTTAAACTGGCCCCTAGGGGCCTGAAATCTACCAGCCTGCACGTTCTGTAAATTAGGCTACAGCAGCCAGTCACAAAATGGTTGTTACATTTTTTACATTTTAGTAATTTAGCACACTTGCTTATCCTGAGCAACTTACAGTAGTGAGTGAATACATTTTCATACTTAATGTTCTGGTCCCCCGTGGGAATCGAACCCACATGCCTGGCGTTGCAAGAGCCAAGCTCTACCAACTGAGCCACATGGGACAGCAAAGTTGCGAAGCTCTTGTGCCCTTGTTGCCTGCGTTCCAGCAGCAGCTATATGCAAGAGAACAAACCAAGAGCCACTGTAGGCAGAGTGGTGTCCATTTGATGTTTGCCTGCCTCGCGTTGTCAAACGACTCTCTCGCTCTCTTACAGAATATTGATTCATCTTAACCAGTTAGGAAAGAGCCACGCAGGACATTCATTTCATTTATTTATTTAGCCAGGATAGTCCACTCAGTAACAATTGTCACCGTTTTCCAGGTAGTCCTAGGTTCCAGGACAGACCGAGACAGCACAAGTCCATTAACTGGCACTTATTTCTCGGAGCACAACGTCTACTCTACACACACCCAGAACATGGGCCGTAGAGAGGGATTACAACATGTCTCTCTCCAGTCTGCCTGGCAACAGCCTTAGATCGCCGTCATGCCATTCTAGATCAAAGGGATATTAGCGAAGTGCGGCCTGTATGAACTGTTGAGCTTTTTCCAAGTATTCCTCACTTGGTACAACTGGAACATGCCTACTACTCCCTCGGAGTCCCTTCATACTTCATACACTGGAATGCTGACAGACTCTGTAGAAGACACCGTGTTGGGAATAAAAGAGAAATGGCCCAGATAGAAGCTCATCACAGTTCATAAACACCTAAAGAGAGCTTATCTGGTCTGTCCGTCTGAGTGTCTAGAATCCAGAGCTGGCATGTGTGTGGTTGCGTGGTGTGTGTGTGTGTCCTCCATGCCTCTTGAGTAATTTGATGGTGTGTGTGGTCACTGGCCAGAGAATCTGAACCCTGGATGGAAACCCTAACTGCCCTGTATGTGAGACTCGCCCGGCCGTGGCTCAGCAGACGCAGACGAGCACAGGGAATGTGCCCTGTCTGATGGACACGCGGCAGCTGCCTACACTACTGAGACACGTACATCAAGTCCTTACCAGTCTTATTATCCCCTATCACCCACACACACACGTATGTCAGCCAGTCACACATGAAAACAACATCCGCAATATGGCTCGAAATAGGAGAGACATTTTATCGTGTTTTTCGAAGAGGGGGAAATTCCCTCGATAGTCTCCTCGAACTCTCAGGTTTCGTGGGAGAGCCACTATGTTTACACACAAATTTAAAAAGTGAACAGACATGGCTGACCAACTGTCCCAAATAAACCTTGATTATAACCTAACAATATATATCTTTGCTTTGTCTCGTAACATGTAAAAATCCCTCATCCATCCAATACTATACTCAAATGGCACCAGTAAAGTAAACTATAGAACACATATCAATGCATTAACCCATTATCAAGGCCCAGCAGATTTCTCTGCCTGGCAACCAGCCCGTGAGCCAGCCATTCTGGGCAGTGATTAGCATGGACAGTGCACTGACAGCCTGACTCAGCTGAGCCATGCGTGGGACGTGGCCTCTATGTGACAGTAGTGACCTGTTGATCCTTTCAGCATTCTGAACCCCTATGTCCCCTGTCATGTGACCCAAACAGAACACAGTTGTCCCCAGTATGTTACAATGCTGTGCTGCCTGGCATATGAGCCCCCCATGGTGTGGAAGTGACAAGCAGGGTGGGCTAGTGTTACGGCAAGGGAGAGTGTGGTGGAGTGGGGGAGGTGGATGTATTCTGGATCAAAGCTCCGTGTATCCGCTGAGACCCGTCACATTCAGAGCTCCTCCCTAGTTTCTCAGAGCATAGGGATGCTGGCTGATATGGAATAGTACATCTCAGATTTCACCCAGATCCAATGGACACAGGGCCGGGTCTAGCCTTTTGGGGGCCCCAAGTGAGATTTGGTTGGGGGTCCCGTCCATCTCGTGACAAAATATTTTGTGGCAGTGCAGAGAAGAATGTAAGTTTTAAAGTTCATTACCTGGAATTGTACCCATTTTCCCATTGGTTGGAGAGACATTGTTGCAGTTTTAAGCAAATTTCCTGCAATTCTACACATTTTGTATTAACTTATGCCATGTTAATACGATATCTGAGTGAGAATGAGAAACAAAATGAATGTGTGCCTACTGGAGTCACGGCATTTGTACACGTGCCCTGTGCACCAGGTTGGTATAAAGCAATGATTACTATAAGTTCAGATAGTCGAGCCAGCTAACTACCATTCCAAAAATTGTTAGCTGACATGGCTAATTGAGGTACTGTAGGTTACTGACACAACAAGAGAAAAACTGATGAACAAGCTCATTTCTAAATTGCACCTAGTGTATTCTAGTATTCTAAAACATCCTCTCACTGTCAACTGCGTTTATTTTCAGCAAACTTAACATGTGTAAATAATTGTATGACCATAACAACATTCATCAACTGAGACATAAACTGAACAAGTTCCACAGACATGTGACAAACAGAAATGTAATAATGTGTCCCTGAACAAAGGGGGGGTCAAAATCAAAAGTAACAAGTCAGTATCTGGTGTGGCCACCAGCTGCATTAAGAACTGCAGTGCATCTCCTCCTCATGGACTGCACCAGATTTGCTAGCGCTTGCTGTGAGATATTACCCCACTTTCCCACCAAGGCACCTGCAAGTTCCCGGACATTTCTGGGGGGAATGGCCCTAGCCCTCACCCTCCGATCCA
The DNA here is from genome assembly GCF_016432855.1 of Salvelinus namaycush. Lineage (NCBI taxonomy): Eukaryota > Metazoa > Chordata > Actinopteri > Salmoniformes > Salmonidae > Salvelinus > Salvelinus namaycush. The sequence continues at coordinate 11,566,395 of NC_052310.1, forward strand.
ACAGGTCCCAGACGTGCTCAATGGGATTGAGATCCGGGCTTTTCGCTGGCCATGGCAGAACACTGATATTCCTGTCTTGTAGGAAATCACGCAGAGAACGAGCAGTATGGCTGGTGGCATTGTCATGCCAGGATGAGCCTGCAGGAAGGGTACCACGAGGGAGGAGGATGTCTTCCCCGTAACGCACAGCGTTGAGATTGCCTGCAATGACAACAAGCTCAGTCCAATGATGCTGTGACATACCGCCCCAGACCATGATGGACCCTCCACCTCCAAATCAATCCTGCTCCATTGTACAGGCCTCGGTGTAACGCTCATTCCTTCAACAATAAACGTGAATCCGACCATCACCCCTGGTGAGATAAAACCGTGACTCGTCAGTGAAGAGAACTTTTTGCCAGTCCTGTCTGGTCCAGCGACGGTGAGTTTGTGCCCATAGACGACGTTGTTGCCGGTGATATCTGGTGAGGACCTGCCTTACAACAGGCCTACAAGCCCTCAGTCCAGCCTCTCTCAGCCTACTGCGGACAGTCTGAGCACTGATGGAGGGATTGTGCGATCCTGGTGTAACTCGGGCAGTTGTTGCTGCCATCCTGTACCTGTCCCGCAGGTTTGATGTTCGGATGTACCGATCCTGTGCAGGTGTTGTTCCACGTGGTCTGCCACTGCGAGGACGATCAGATGTCCGTCCTGTCTCCCTGTAGCACTGTCTTAGGCGACTCACAGTACGGACATTGCAATTTATTGCCCTGGCCACATCTACAGTCCTCATGCCGCCTTGCAGCCTGCCTAAGGCATGTTCACGCAGATGAGCAGAGACCCTGGGCATCATTCTTTTGGTGTTTTTCAGAGTCAGTAGAAAGGCCTCTTTAGTGTCCTAAGTTTTCATAACTGTGACTTTAATTGCCTACCGTCTGTAAGCTGTTAGTGTCTTAACGACCGTTCCACAGGTGCATGTTCATTAATTGTTTATAGTTCATTGAACAAGCACGGGAAACAGTGTTTAAACCCTTTACAATGAAGATCTGTGAAGTTATTTGGATTTTTACGTATTATCTTTGAAAGACAGCGTCCTGAAAAAGGGACGTTTATTTTTTGCTGAGGTGTGTGTGTGTATATATATATATATATATATATATATACACAGTGTCTTCGGAAAGTATTCAGACTTGAGGTCGACCGATTATGATTTTTCAACGCCGATACCGATTATTGGAGGACAAAAAAAGCCGATACCGATTAATCGGCCGTTTTTTTTTTTTTTAAATGTACAGTGGGGCAAAAAAGTATTTAGTCAGCCACCAATTGTGCAAGTTCTCCCACTTTCATCATAGGTACACTTCAACTATGACAGACAAAATTAGAAAAAAAATCCAGAAAATCACATTGTAGGATTTTTAATGAATTTATTTGCAAATTATGGTGGAAAATAAGTATTTGGTCACCTACAAACAAGCAAGATTCCTGGCTCTCACAGACCTGTAACTTCTTCTTTAAGAGGCTCCTCTGTCCTCCACTCGTTACCTGTATTAATGGCACCTGTTTGAACTTGTTATCAGTATAAAAGACACCTGTCCACAACCTCAAACAGTCACACTCCAAACTCCACTATGGCCAAGACCAAAGAGCTGTCAAAGGACACCAGAAACAAAATTGTAGACCTGCACCAGGCTGGGAAGACTGAATCTGCAATAGGTAAGCAGCTTGGTTTGAAGAAATCAACTGTGGGAGCAATTATTAGGAAATGGAAGACATACAAGACCACTGATAATCTCCCTCGATCTGGGGCTCCACGCAAGATCTCACCCCGTGGGGTCAAAATGATCACAAGAACGGTGAGCAAAAATCCCAGAACCACACGGGGGGACCTAGTGAATGACCTGCAGAGAGCTGGGACCAAAGTAACAAAGCCTACCATCAGTAACACACTACGCCGCCAGGGACTCAAATCCTGCAGTGCCAGACGTGTCCCCCTGCTTAAGCCAGTACATGTCCAGGCCCGTCTGAAGTTTGCTAGAGAGCATTTGGATGATCCAGAAGAAGATTGGGAGAATGTCAGATGAAACCAAAATAGAACTTTTTGGTAAAAACTCAACTCGTCGTGTTTGGAGGACAAAGAATGCTGAGTTGCATCCAAAGAACACCATACTTACTGTGAAGCATGGGGGTGGAAACATCATGCTTTGGGGCTGTTTTTCTGCAAAGGGACCAGGACGACTGATCCGTGTAAAGGGTAAAGGAAAGAATGAATGGGGCCATGTATCATGAGATTTTGAGTGAAAACCTCCTTCCATCAGCAAGGGCATTGAAGATGAAACGTGGCTGGGTCTTTCAGCATGACAATGATCCCAAACACACCGCCCGGGCAACGAAGGAGTGGCTTCGTAAGAAGCATTTCAAGGTCCTGGAGTGGCCTAGCCACTCTCCAGATCTCAACCCCATAGAAAATCTTTGGAGGGAGTTGAAAGTCCGTGTTGCCCAGCAACAGCCCCAAAACATCACTGCTCTATAGGAGATCTGCATGGAGGAATGGGCCAAAATACCAGCAACAGTGTGTGAAAACCTTGTGAAGACTTACAGAAAACATTTGACCTCTGTCATTGCCAACAAAGGGTATATAACAAAGTATTGAGATAAACTTTTGTTATTGACCAAATATTTATTTTCCACCATTATTTGCAAATAAATTCATTAAAAATCCTACAATGTGATTTTCTGGATTTTTTTTTCTCATTTTGTCTGTCATAGTTGAAGTGTACCTATGATGAAAATTACAGGCCTCTCTCATCTTTTTAAGTGGGAGAACTTGCACAATTGGTGGCTGACTAAATACTTTTTTGCCCCACTGTATATATCATACACACACACACACACACATTTTTGTAATAATGACAATTGCAACAATACTGAATGAACACTTTTATTTTAACTTAATATAATACATAAATACACACACACACACACACACACACACACACACACACACACACACACACACACACACACACACACAGCTCTGAAGTGACAATGATACTGAAGAGTCTGCTTAGGAGACAAATACTCAACTGTTTGAATGAAAATAGAGTTTAAGTTACCTGTGATGAATGTTGAAAACAAAAACTGTCATTTCTATATGCAGGAAATCCTATTTTAATAATGTGCATGGTAAGAATTGACGACCAAAGTGCGAGTCATAATTCCCATGATACCTTCTAGCAAAATCTGAAAAGCGGTTCCTTCATTTATTTTTAGATTCACTTAAAATAAGGTCTGTGTTTCGTGTAGGCTTACACCACCGTGCCAATTTTATAACTGTGTAGATATCCATAGGACAAGGTAACTCTGATCAATATTGGCTAAATATAAGCAAAGATAAAAAAAATTGTAGAGTGGATTTATGAAAATATGTTGACAAATGTTACCTTATCCTAGTGAGATTTACACGGGTATCAAAACGTCGAAGCGGTTTAAGCCTGCACGAAACACAGACCTTATTTGAAGTAGATCAAGACATTCTCTATGGAAGACATGAACAGTAAAATAACGAAGGAACCCCTTTCAAGTTCAGCCGCAAATTATTACAGGAATTATAACGCGTCGACTATTTCTCTCTAAACCATATACCTTTGACTAATCCGGAAACTATCACCTCGAAAACAAAACGTTTATTCCGTTACGTATTTTATCTAACGGGTGGCATCCATGAGTCTAAATATTCCTGTTACATTGCACAACCTTCAATGTTATGTCATAATTACGTAAAATTCTGGCAAATTAGTTCGCAAAGAGCCAGGCGGCCCAAACTATTGCATATACCCTGACTCTGCGTGCAATGAACGCAAGAGAAATGACACAATTTCACCTGGTTAATATTGCCTGCTAACCTGGATTTCTTTTAGCTAAATATGGCAGGTTTAAAAATATATACTTGTGTATTGATTTTAAGAAAGGCATTGATGTTTATGGTTAAGTACACATTGGAGCAATGACAGTCATTGATTGATTGTTTTTTATAAGATAAGTTTAATGCTAGCTAGCAACTTACCTTAGCTTACTGCATTTGCTAACAGGCAGGCTCCTCGTGGAGTGCAATGTAATCAGGTGTTAGAGCATTGGACTAGTTAACTGTAAGGTTGCAAGATTGGAACCCCCGAGCTGACAAGGTTAAAAATCTGTCGAGGCAGAACGTTCCTAGGCCGTCATTGAAAATAAGAATGTGTTCTTAACTGACTTGCCTAGTTAAATAAATAAATAAATAAATAAAAAATTAAAACCGGCAAATCGGCGCCCAAAAATACCGATTTCCGATTGTTATGAAAACTTGAAATCGGCCCCGATTAATCGCCCATTCCGATTAATCGGTCGACCTCTAATTCACACCCCTTGACTTTGTCCACATTTTGTTATGTGACAGCCTTATTCTAAAAAAGGATTAAATAAAACATTTTCCTCAGCCATCTACACACAATACCCCATAATGACAAAGCGAAAACAGTTAATTTTTATTTTGGCAAATGTATAGAAAAAAAAAATAGAAAAAAATGAAATACCTTATTTACATAACTATTCAGACCCTTTGCTATGAGACTCAACATTGAGTACAGGTGCATCTTGTTCCCATTGAACAGCCTTGAGATGTTTCTACAACTTGGAGTCCACCTGTGGTAAATTCTATTGATTGGACATCATTTGGAAAGACACACACCTGTCTATATAAGGTCCCACAGTTGACAGCGCTTGTCAGAGCAAAAACCAAGCCATGCGGTCGAAGGAATTGTCTGTACAACTCAGACAGGTTTGTGTCGAGGCACAGATCTGGGGAAGGGTACCAAAACATTTCTGCAACATTGAAGGTCCCCAAGAACACAGTGGCCTCCATCATTCTTAAATGGAAGAAGTTTGGAACCACCAAGACTCTTCATAAAGCTAGCCGCCTGGCCAAACTGAGCAATCAGGGGAGAAGGGCCTTGGTCAGGGAGGTGACCAAGAACTCCATGGTCACTGACAGAGCTCCAGAGTTCCTCTGTGGAGATTGAAGAACCTTCCAAAAGGACAACCATCTCTGCAGCACTCCACCAATCAGGCCTTTATGGTAGAGAGGACGGAAGCCACTCCTTAGTAAAAGACACATGACAACATGCTTGGAGTTTACCAAAAGGCACCTAAAGACTCTCAGACCATGAGAAAGAAGATTCTCTGGTCTGATGAAACCAAGATTGAACTCTTTGGCCTAAATGCCAAGCGTCACGTCTGGAGGAAACCTGGCACCATCCCTACGGTGAAGCATGGTGGTGGTAGCATCATGTTGTGGGGATGTTTTTCAGTGGCAGGGACTGGGAGACTAGTCAGGATCGAGGCAAAGATGAACCGAGCAAATACAGAGATCCTTGATGAAAACCTGCTCCAGAGCGCTCAGGACCTCAGACTGGGGCGAAGGTTCACCTTCCACCCTAAGCGCACAGCCAAGACAACAGAGTGGCTTCGGGAGACCAAAGGAGAGATTTCCACCGGCCTAATATCCATTGCTCGTGTTTCTTGGCCCAAGCAAATCTCTTCTTCTTATTGATGTCCTTTCAGTAGTTGTTCTTTGCAGCAATTCAACCATGAAGACCTGATTCATGCAGTCTCCTCTGAACAGTTGATGTTGAGATGTGTCTGTTACTTGAACCCTGAAGCATTTATTTGGGCTAGTAACTCTAATGAACTTATCCTCTTCAGCAGAGGTAACTCTGGGTCTTCCATTCCTGTGGCGGTCCTCATGATGGTTTTGGTGGTTTTTGTAACTGCACTTGAAGACACTTTCAAAGTTCTTGCAATTCTTCTGTATACCACCCCTACCTTGTCACAACACAACTGATTGTCTCAAACGCATTAAGAAGGAAATACATTGCACAAACTTTTGACTGGTACTGTATATTTATTAAGTTTATTGGGTCGAGGACCATTGGCTTTTATACTTCAAATCCTCAGCGCAGCTCAAGCAATTCCTCCAACTGTCAATATATTAAAATTAATAAAATGAGGAGCCACGCTGGTTGGGAATTTTGGGGAGGTGCGTGTTCGAGCTCTGCGTCCCCCGCGGACGGGTGTCTCAGAGCCTAACTACGTCACTATGGGACGCCGGACTACCACATCTCAGCGACTGTGGACTATGATTTTATGCTTAAGGTCTACTTTTTCCCGGTTGAAGAAAGCGAAACATTGTGGAGGAGGGTTAGGGTGAGACGGTTAATGTGCTGTGCCTGTTACCCTGGTGAGGTCGCTGGGAGAAAGGTGATACATACTTAAAGCTGTAAGACTGTCACTGTTAAGAGGCCTCGTAAAAACCACAGATTTCTGATATGTAAAACAGTTGAAAACTTAAGCCAAAAAAGCTATAACAGAGGCAATAAAACCCTTTGAGAAAATGTTTTTAATATCATAAAATAGCCCGTCAGGATCCCGTCAGGCAGATACATCCCAGCTAACTCTTTAAATTAGGGTTGAGACAGCGCCTCGCGTATACACTCCAGTATCAGCTGACAGGGTATTCATGACATACCTTGCAGACCAGACCACCATCAGGAATGAGACTGCTCTGTACTACAGCATTACAGCATAAAGACAGTCGACCAAGCCATCCATCCAGACAGTGTAAACTAGACGATCCTGAGACGTAAACACAGACAATCATTCTCCTACTATAGCTGTAAGAACATGAGGACAATCTGAGAGAACACTGTACACTCCTCCACTCTATTCAAAGTCAATAACTGACAAGCCTGTTTTGTAATGTCTTTCAAGCAGCAGAGAGACTCTCCCAAATGCCTGTCCTCCAAGCTTCCTGTGTCTTCACAAGGTAATGTTTGTCTTTCCATAAATGGATGTCTGGACTTTTTCAGCATTGACAAAAAAAATTGTGTCCAGGCCAGGCCTTGTCCTCTTACCTAGAATAGGAGAACTGGCTTGGGCCTATCAAAAGCATCAATTGATGCTGTTTAGAGAGGCTGATATCGGAATACCTTTCCTGATAAAGGAATGATGTTCTTATCAAAACATAACTAGGTTATGTAAAAGGCTCAGGGAAAGATCCAGGATAATGTTCTGTATTAGCTCCTGGAAACCAAACGGAAACTATGAGCATGAAAAACATGCACTGCTCTTAACCTCTAGGCCTAAATCATACTGTTCAGTTCTGCAATCTAGTGGCAGTTTTCCAATCCTAGTGTCGCCTGTGTGGATTTCTGACTTTCCATGGAATGTTCTAGGTTCAGCCAGCTTAACGTCATGGAACGACATGTATACAGTAACTTAAGGGGGAGATGTAGCTTCAGCATCTTTGTCACGGCTGTAGGCTACTCACTGCAATGTGAGTCTAGCGGTTCTGGAATATTCTGTACGGTTTGCTTTAGTCAAACACAGGAAGAGCTAGTCAGCGACTGCAGTTAGCACCCAATCTACACATCTCATTCTGCAGCTCTGACAATACTGGAAATCGTTCCCACAATTCAAGAGGTCCTCGGAGGGACTGTAAATCTGTTCGATGAACACTAACAACAATTGCTGATAGTCTGACCTAGCAACTCCCTTATCCTTCAGAAAGTTCAACGCGAACTACGGCAAAGTACTTCTTAGAACTTATTTTCTTGCATTCTCTTTTTTCTTGAACTCAGAAGGCACGCAAAAACACTAACTGAACTCAGAAGGCATAAAGAAACCCCCAACAGACTGTAGAATGTATAAGAGGCCTATACTTACATACAATCAGCCCCCCACTTGTGTGAAACAGGAGATCCAGATTTTCCAGTGACAACAAAATGATTATGAAAAAGCTAATACTATCCAGTCTAGGCACAGGCCTCAGAATATGACCAATCTAGAATGTTTGCCAGGCCAGTACTGATGGACCTGCAGCTTTTTAAATCTAGGCCAAGGAGAGGCTCAATGGCAGAGATGCCATCTGTGGGCTCTGAGACTGGCCTGCTGTGGGGAGGAGAGAAGGGGAAGGCTTCATAGTGCCCCATTGCATTTCACAAGGAGCTGTTTTTCACCAATGCAGGGGCAGACCCTCCCCTCCCAACACCACTGTACACGTTTTAACAAGCTTCGGCTTAATTGAGGTGTGCATGTTGAGAGGAGAGGGGGGGGGGGGGGGGGGGGGGTAGAGAGAGAAGCTACGGTTCTAAACCCCAAATAAAGCCCATGAGAATCCTTAACCATGTTCAGGTGTAGCGTAACATTGACTAACAGAGTGTTGAATCTCACAGCCTTGAGAACTGTAGGAGACCGCGAGAGAGAGGGGGAGGCCAGTTCCCTCTAGAGTGCAGAGCCAACCTGAAACCCATTACCAGGCAGAAAGAGAGGGACTCTCACTGCAGCTCCCAGCACTACGCGATCTCATCAACCCATTCTCATGTCATACATCTAGCTGTTACATTTTGCATACTTACCGTATTCCAGGTATACATTAGGCTACTTGTGATTTCTTAAAAAGTCCATAGTGTACAATAGAAAGTAAACTTTCAATACAGTAAGGTTTAGTACTTTGAAGGTGCTAGTCTGATATCTTCTAATGAGCAGTGTACATGCCATCTTGCCCTTTTAAATACCACACACGTTTTATCTGCCACATTACACCGTACGCCAAATTGAATACCTCAAAAAGTCTGTTTGGAAAGAAAAGTGGTTTTCAAATCGCCCTCAAAACTCACACTAGAGGTGTGAATGAACTCACAAGCATCTGAAAAGACCTAACAGATTACAGTTAAAGTTACAACATCAGTAAATGTGTCTACTTACCTACTGTGACTCAGGCAGTCAATGAAGATGGTAGAGAAAACCAGACCATAACTGATGTAAAATCCTTTCTAGTCAGTGAGGAGACTCCAGATTAAAAGAGAGAGAAAGAGAGATCTACACCAGAGAAGGAAGGAGTAACCACTCACTGAGCTTTGCCTTTGGGAGGGATGAGGGCACCCCTTATTTGGCTATGACTAGCCGGTTGAAAATGAGAGGCAATGAGAGAGATCTTATCAGAAACTGAAGAGTTGATTTTAAAACAGACTGTGACAGAGGGGTCGGAATTACATGAGCTTCCCATTAAAAATCGATTGTACGATAATAGTCTGATTAATGTAAGAACATGATTTCAGAGGTCTCCATGTAATAAGGTCTCTGTTTTTTTTTTAGGAGAAATGATGTATGCGTCACGTCGACTGTGGTGCCTTGCTTCATGCAGGGACATGATTCATAAAGGCCTAATTGTAAAGTAATCCGAATTTCCGCGAGGAGATCAATTCTAAAATGTTTTAGGTGATCAAGATAAAAATGTAAAAAAAGCTTTGACAAACGCCAAGAGGCCGATAAGTAAGCTTCAATAAACAAGTGATACTAGCAAGAGCAGTGTGATCAATTATTTTAAGTTATCTCTGTTGCCATGCACCTGCAGCAAGATACACTACATTATCAAAGGTATGTGGACACCTGCTCTTCGAACATCTCATTACAAAATCTTGGGGACCAATTCCATATTAATGCCCCCCTTTGCTACTATAACAGCCTCCACTCTTCTGGGAAGGCTTTTCACTAGATGTTGGAACATTGCTGCAGGAACTTGCTTCCATTCAGCCACAAGAGCATTAGTGAGGTCGGGCAATGATGTTGGCCGATTAGGCCTGGCTCACAGTCGGTGTTCCAATTCATCCCAAAGGTGTTCGATGGGGTTGGGGGCTCTGTGCAGGTCAGTCGAATTCTTCCACACAGATCACGACAAACCATTTCTGTATGGACCTTGCTTTGTGCACTGAAGCATTGTCATTCTTAAACAGGAAAGGGCCTGTTGGCACAAAGTTGGAAGCACAGAATCGTCTAGAATGTCATTGTATGCTGTAGCGTTAAGATTTCCCTTCACTGGCACTAAGGGCCCTAGCCCTTAGTTTTCTGAACCACGAAAAACAGCCCCAGACCATTATTCCTCCTCCACCAAATTTTACAGTTGGCACTACGCATTGGGGCAGGTAGCGTTCTCCTGGCATCCGCCAAACCCAGATTCATCTGTCGAACTGCCAGATAGTGAAGCGTGATTTATCACTCCAGAGAACGCGTTTCCACTGCTCCAGAGTCCAATGGTGGCGAGATTTACACCACTCCAGCCGACACTTGGCATTGCGCATGGTGATCTTAGGCTTGTGTGCAGCTGCTCGGCCATGGAAACCCATTTCATGAAGCTCCCGACTAACAGTTCTTCTACTGACATTGCTTCCAGAGACAGTTTGGAACTCGTAGTGAGTGTTGCAACCTAGGACAGACGATTTTTATGCGCTACGCGGTCCCGTTCTGTGAGCTTGTGTGGCCCACCACTTTGCGGCTGAGCCATTGTTGCACCTAGATGTTTCCACTTTACAATAACAGCACTTGCAGTTGACCGGGGTAGCTCTAGCAAGGCAGAAATTTAAACTTACTTGTTGGAAAGGTGGTATCCTATGACGGTTCCACGTTGAAAGTCACGGAGCTCTTCAGTAAGGCCATTCTACTGCCAATGTTTGTCTATGGAGATTGCGTGGTTGTGTGCTCGATTTTATACACCCGTCAGCAACAGGTGTGGCTGAAATAGCCTGAAGGGGTGTCCACATACTTTTGTATATATTGTATCGTTTTTGATCTTTGCACTGATAACCTTCTGAAACTTGCAAAGCTGAATGCTAATTATGTATTTTACTTAAAAAACACAGATGTGGGTAATATTTATTTTTCTAGTTGGCCTCTTGGGGTATACAGAACTATTCCCCAGGCTATGACAAAAAACCCTGCTCGATTTCACCTTCATGTAAACAAATGAGCTGTTAGATAACCCTGACGTTAGAGATACACCTTCATGAAAATCACAAGGATAAGAATTTGGCAGAAAAAAATTGCAGATTGAAAAGATAAACACTACTGTGAACAATGTTTATTTAGTAACCTAATTGCTATGTCTAATTAGTCTGTGATGAAATCAGGTCTCAGGTCTCTGATCATTAGTGTGTGGGCCAATCATCCCTCCACCCCTGCAATGGCTGCCCACTCATGTCCCCTGAGACTGTGGGGAGCTGATGAGCGTGTCACCCTGGGATGTCAGGCCACTTGATCCTGCTCATTAGCCAGCTCTGCCCTCCGTTGCCATGAGAACCTCTTAGAAAAGACACTTAAGTACTTCAGCTTTCTGCCACCTCGTGCACACTGCAACACAGAATGTCACAATGTCCACCATAATCCCTTACATTTCAGCTTTCCTGTTAAAATGATATATTTATAAAAAATAAAAAAGCCGATACTAACCCTGATCCCAAATGAACATATTGTCATGTTCTTCACTTGTGTTTTTGTCCTGCAACCTCTCATCATCAGTACCTGTGTGGCAGGAGGTGAAGACAGACTTACCACGGACCCTTATTCAGTCCATTTAATTCAAGTGGGAGAATTAATCCACTCCATGCCTTGTGAGCATCAAAGTGATCCCACGAACAAAGGACTCAGATGCTTGCTTACACATTGAGGCCTTTGATCAATACTTTGTCAAATTAAATGCACTGCACTACAGTAATTAAATTAGGTACAACACGATGAACACTGTTCCCTTGATATGATGACGATAGATGCTATTCATGTTATCGTTTTAAAGGGGGGGTGTTCCTTTAGCTTTCATGGAGCGAGTGAGACTGAGGTTCTGGTTCAGATGATAAGTACTGCCACCATGTGGTGAGTCATGGAAGTACAGTAACAGACTATATCACAATGAATGTGTTTACACAGGCAACATCTTTTTAAGTATTGGACTGCCTGCCTAAACAACGTTGAATGAAGGAGCCTAAAATCTGCTGATAAAATGAACTGATAAAGTCAGAGGGAAAAGGTATCAGGGTGAGACCATACTTATCCAGTATACAGCCTCACCCCGACTATGTTCACTGTTCACAGCCAGGGACACGTACCACTTTGATACAGGTGAAGGAATGACAGGAAATAGCTGATAGAGATATCTGGTTCAGTATCATCTATTGCATAAAGACCAAGAAATGTGGCTTGGGACCAGTTTATTAGCAATCAAATGCCAGCAACGCTTGAGAAGTCATCCAAAAATACTGCCTGTGGTCACTAGATGGCACCCAAATAGCAGCCATGCTGCTGGCCTACCGGGATATGAGAAAGCACTTTCCACAGCCTGTGCTCATGTAAACAATCAACAAGTACTGAATTCATTCACTTAACAGATGATAACCAAATAACCTGTAGAACTGCACCATCTCTGTAGTAAAAACATCTTGTACTGGTGGGAGTTTGTTATCTTGCCTACCGAATGTCACATGTGAGTGATGAACAATAGCAAGGCTCCACTCTAGGGAGGCCACAGTTCATGAGGTGTATCATGACTAAATCAGAGACACTGGCCAGGCAAAGCAAACGTCTGTGCTCGCATACACCCTCCTGAAGGTCTTCGCTTGAAAAACAAAAGGGGGAAAAAAGCTGTGTTTGTCCCTCAAGGCACCGTAGCCATGAATCAAGAAATATCCTATGTAATGAATTGACTTCTTTTTTTCTGCAGAGGTGGTCTGTTGCACAATTTTACATTGGCTAAGATGTTTGGTGCAGTACATCTCAAGTGAAAACATTGGCATGAAAACTAGTAGTGCACTGCAGACAGTAAGGCCTAGCTGCTGCGCTCTCTCGTCTTGCTCGTTGAGCCCAATGACAGCAAACACTTCATTGAAGAACCCCGTCCATAGGTCCCACCCCTACTCTTGACCAATCACCAACTTCGACTTGCCTAAAGAAAAATGTGCGCGCGAACAGCCCCCCAAAAATATAGAAATCATCAGCTAGCCACAGTCCCTGGGGACCTAAGTGGGCAGCCATTGCAGGGACGGAGAGATGATTGTCCAACGCACTAATTAGCAGAGACCTAATTTGCTATCAGACTAATTAGACATACCAATTATGTTACAAAATAAACATAGTTCTGTTTTGATCTATTCTATCTGTTAACTTTGTGCTTATCCCTGTCATTTTCAGGAAGCTGTATCTCCAACATCAGTGTTTTTCTAACAGCTAAAAACAGCATCATTATATGCTGTATATCAAACTGTTTCCACTGAGAAGCATGGGACAGGCTTTAGTCAGTAGCATAAAAAACAATATGTCTCCAGCCTAGAAGAAGATTGGTTGTTTACCCTCACTGAAGTACACAGACAGAAAAACACACACACAAAGGTCTCCTCAGGGGGCCAAAACTCTCCATAGAACATGACAAGAGGGATGTTCTCTCTGGACTTCTGCCATTTTCCCACAGTAGACGAGGTGATGGCGGGGCCCCACATCTGTACTGTAGTCACACATTATGGCAGACCAAAGACCAATGTCGTGATCACAGTTCAATCAATATAATTTTAACCAGTTGATCAGGACATCAATGACTAGCTCAATCAATAGATAAGGAAGGTCCCTAGCCTAACACTCTGGACATCTCAGAGAAACAGAAGATTCCTCACAGTGATTGTGTGTTTACTCCTCAGCCGGTTCTGTGTAGGAGAGCATCTGGGCAAACAGAACAGTGTAACACTCCCCTAATCTCTGCTTAAGCTGCATCACCCAACTGGGACAAAAACACGCCGTCTCGGCACATTCCACTGGAATGGCACAACACACTCCTATGGAGCAGGGAGAGAATGGAGAATGGGGAAAAGGGGATACCTAGTCAGTTGTACAACAACTTCAAAGGTGAAGCAGATGCTAAACTACAGGACTGTTTTGCTATCACAGACTGGAACATGTTCCGGGATTATTCCGATGGCATTGAGGAGTACACCAGATCAGTCACTAGCTTTATCAATATGTGCATCGATGACGTCGTCACCACAGTGACTGTACGTACATACCCCAACCAGAAGCCATGGATTACAGGCAACATTCGCACTGAGCTAAAGGGTAGAGCTGCTGCTTTCAAGGTGTGGGACTCTAACCCGGAAGGTTATAAGAAATCCTGCTATGCCCTCCGACGAACCATCAAACAGGCAAAGCGTCAATACAGGGCTAAGACTGAATCATGCTACACCGGCTCCGACGCTCGTCTTGTGTGGCAGGGCTTGCAAACTATTACAGACTACAAAGGGAAGCACAGCCGTGAGCTGCCTAGTGATACGAGCCAAACAGACGAGCTAAATCACTTCTATGCTCGCTTCGAGACAAGCAACACTGAGGCATGCATGAGACCATCAGCTGTTCCAGGCGAGTGTGTAATCACACTCTCCGTAGCCGACGTGAGTAAGACCTTTAAACAGGTCAACATTCACAAGGCTGCGGGGCCAGACAGATTACCAGGACCAACTGGCAGGTGTCTTCACTGACATTTTCAACATGTCCCTGATTTAGTCTGTAATACCAACATTTTTCAAGCAGACCACCATAGTCCCTGTGCCCAAGAACACAAAGGCAACCTGCCTATATGACTACAGACCCGTAGCACTCACATCCGTAGCCATGAAGTGTTTGAAAGGCTGGTAATGGCTCACATCAATACCATTATCCCAGAAACCCTAGGCCCACTCCAATTTGCATACAGATGATGCAAACTCTATTGCACTTTACACTGCCCTTTCCCACCTGGACAAAAGGAACACCTACGTGAGAATGCTATTCATTGACTACAGCTCAGCATTCAACAGCATAGTACCCTCAAAGCTCATCACTAAGCTAAGGATCCTGGGACAGAAACACCCTCCCTTTGCAACTGGATCCTGGACTTCCTGACGGGCCGCCCCCAGGTGGTGAGGGTAGGTAGCAACACATCTGCCACGCTGATCCTCAACACTGGAGCCCCTCAGGGGTGCGTGCTCAGTCCCCTCCTGTACTCCCTGTTCACCCACGACTGCAAGGCCAGGCACGACTCCAACACCATCATTAAGTTTGCAGACAACACAACAGTGGTAGGCCTGATCACCGACAAGACAGCCTATAGGGAGGAGGTCAGAGACCTGGCCGGGTGGTGCCAGAATATCAACCTATCCCTCAACATAACCAAGACTAAGGAGATGATTGTGGACTATAGGTAAAGGAGGACTGAGCATTCTCAATTACGGGGCTGTAGTGGAGCAGGTTGAGAGCTTCAAGTTCCTTGGTGTCCACATCACCAACAAACTAGAATGGTCCAAACACACCAAGAAGGTTGTGAAGAGGGCACGACAAAGCCTATTCCCCCTCAGGAAACTAAAACAATTTGGCATGGGTCCTCAGATCCTCAAAAGGTTCTACAGCTGCAACATCGAGAGCATCCTAACTGGTTGCATCACTGCCTGGTACGGCAATTGCTCTGCCTCCGACCGCAAGGCACTACAGAGGGTAGTGCGTATGGCCCAGTACATCACTGGGGCTAAGCTGCCTGCCATCCAGGACCTCTACACCAGGCGGTGTCAGAGGAAGGCCCTAAAAATTGTCAAAGACCCCAGCCACCCCAGTCACAGACTGTTCTCTCTACTACCGCATGGCAAGCGGTACCGGAGTGCCAAGTCTAGGACCAAAAGGCTTCAACAGTTGGCTAACCGGGCTATCTGCACTGTGTCCCGCCACCCACCAACCCCTCTTTTACACTACTGCTACTTTCTGTTTATCATATATGCATAGTCACTTTAACCATATCTACATACTACCTGGTACCTGTATATAGCCTTGCTACTGTATACAGCCTCGCTACTGTTATTTTTCCACTGTCTTTTTTACTGTTGCTTTTATTTCTTTACTTACCTATTATTCACATAATACCTTTTGCACTGTTGGTTAGAGCCTGTAAGTAAGCATTTCACTGTATGGTATACACTTGTATTCGGCACGTAACAAATAAACTTTGATTTGAACAAGGCATTCAACTGAAATGTGTCTTCCACATTTAACCCAACCCCTCTGAATCAGAGAGGTGCGGGTGGCTGCCATAATCGACATCCAAGTCGTCGGCCGCTGAGGGAACAGTGGGTTAACTGCCTTGTTCACGACAGATTTTTACCTCAGGGATTCGATCCAGCAACCTTTCGGTTACTGGCCCAACGCTCTAACCACTAGGCTGCCTCTATAGGAAAGCTAGTCAGCGGCCTAGAGATGGTCCCAGACCCCGAGGCCTCCCTGTCCTGAAGACTAATTACAAATATGTCCTATTGAAGTTTACTGTGTTTGTGTCCATTTCTGCTGGGGAGGTGCTGGGCTTACACTAGGGCTGTGGCGGTCAACATGTTGTCCGCCAGTTATTGTCATTTAAAAAACTGCCAGTGTCACGCTAATTGACTTTTAATTAACAAGCTGATTGCATGGCTGTGTGCTCAATTTTATATACCTGTCAGAAACGGGGGTGGCTGAAATAGCCAAATTCAGTCATTTGAAGGGGTGTTCAAACTTTGTATATATAGTGTACCTTTGAAAAAATAAAAAAAAGTAGAGGCGTTGATCAGAAAACCAGTCAGCATCTGGTGTGACCACAATTTCCCGCTTGCAGCGTGACACATTTCCATTGCATAAAGTTGATCAAGCTGTTGATTGTGGCCTGTGGAATGTTGTCCCACTCCTCTTCAATGGCTGTGCGAAGTTGCTGGATATTGGCGGGAACTGGAACACCCTGTCGTACACGTCGATCCAGAGCATCCCCAACATGCTCAAATGCCTGACATATGTAAATGTAAGATCATTTATTTATTATTTGTTTTGCAAACATTTCTAAAAACCTGTATTTGCTTTGTCATTATGGAGTATTGTGTGTAGATTGAGGGGGGGCATTTAAAAAAAAAATATCAATTTTAGTGTAAGGCTGTAACATAACAAAATGAAGAAAAAGTCAAGGTGTCTGAATACTTAACGAATGCACTGCGAGCGTGTGTGTATAAGCTCAAATACGCATATGGGTGTTTAAAATAAATGCCTTGGTAGTTTTAATCATCACCTTAGAAAGCGCTGTCCATTTTATTGTGTTAGGCTTTGAAACAACATCCACAACGACCATGTTTTACACTCATTTTCAACCTTCAACCTGCCTTTCTAATCGAGCCCCGAGGACCAGGCCATTAGGACCTGATGGAGGGACAATAGAGCCCCGAGGACCAGGCCATTAGGACCTGATGGAGGGACAATAGAGCCCCGAGGACCAGGCCATTAGGACCTGATGGAGGGACAATAGAGCCCCGAGGACCAGGCCATTAGGACCTGATGGAGGGACAATAGAGCCCCGAGGACCAGGCCATTAGGACCTGATGGAGGGACAATAGAGCCCCGAGGACCAGGCCATTAGGACCTGATGGAGGGACAATAGAGCCCTGAGTACCAAGCCATTAGGACCTGATGGTCATTAGCAAGTCGGGTACTACCAACGCATGTCCAGAGTACATAAGAGGAGATTACCATGTATTATACTGTGGTCATGACATATTACTTCCGGTGCTGTGGTAATATGGTCACCGCAACGGTCCTAGCTGACACTAACAACCATAACACATCTTACTAATTTCCTGGGATTTATTAGTCTTGAAATAATCACAGTGGGTCAAACAGCAGCCTTCGAAGATTGTTTATTCAAGGATTAGGTTTCTGGAAGCAGGAAGTTGTCTTTAATTTACCCTTCTTTAGAACCTGCCCCTGTTGGCTCTTCCCTCTACTTAACGAGGTCGGTAGATTTGCTGGAAGAGCTAGCTGTAATGCAATGACTTCAGTGCTTTTCTTCTATGTAAACCATGGATCTATTTTAAAAGGCCTTCTTCCTATCTAACCAACCAGCTAGTAGCTACATTACTGAAACCGCACACATTCAGCTATGTGCACGCACACAGAGCCGATACTACCGACTCCCATCCCTTCTATTACTTTTCTTACTAAGAGAAACTAGAGAAAGCCATGGAGGTCTGGCTAAACAAATATAGGACCAGTTTTTAGCCACTTCCCCTCTCTGTCACTGGGTCCCTCTTTTCTCAGTCTCAAAAGGCTCTGACAGAAGCCTGGTCAGTGACATTGGTGAGCATCCTTATCAGCCAATCCTGTAATTCTTATTCTCTTGACAGGGCCCGAGTTATCCGTCTACCACACAGACAGGAAGTGCTGTGCACATGAGGGTTATTCACGACTGTTTTTGTTATTCAAACTGCAGACTTGATTCCTGTAGTTAAGTGGAGACGAGAAGGGAAAAAAAGTGACAAAATCGCATGTGTAATTCTCACATTCATGTCAAAGTTCAGATTTCAATATATTAGTCATAGCCCGTTGGAAATTCCCCTCAATACAATGTACTGAAGACTGTTACGCTTATCAGTTTATTCACATACAATATTTAACAGCTGTGTGCTATCTATTTGTCTAGGTTCCTTTTATTGCGGGAAGTGTTTCACTCCACTGCTAATTTTGTAGTATACTATACTCCACACTGTAGCATCCCTCGATCATGTGCAGTACTTACTATAGAATTATTATCCACAAAAAAATAAAAACACCGTAGTAAATACTTCAGTAATGTCCATAAAAACACTTTTGTAACTATAGTAAACACTTAAGTATTTAAATGTGCATATACCCTGCCCATTCCCCTCCCCCATATCCCAATTTGTGGCTCCCATAAGTGAGAAACCGACATGTCAAGTGTAGACCATATATTGGGTTCCCTATAGATTATAGAAAATAGCAGAAGCGTTCAAGTCTGTTCACAACCCAGTTCTTCCTACCTACAGGTTATGTCAAATTTTATTTTTTGTATTTCTCCAGTAGGTTTCCTCAAGGAGAAAGCCTCCCCTTCTATGTCAAAGATAATACAAAACCACTACAGTGATGTCCTCAAAATCAATACAGTAAATTCTACAGTATACTACAATCTGAAAAAAACTGATATAAAGTGACAATTACTATATAGTTATTTTACTTAAGTATTTATACTATAGTGAACTGTAAATACTACAGCATAGTCTGCAAAAAAACTAGTGAATACTATAATATTTATACCATAAAATACAGTATTTTTTGTGGGCTTCGCTGAAAACACAAGTTCAACTTACTGTAGCTTCATACCAGTCTTAAGCAAAAATCTTAGGATCTTGTTTACTCCCACACTGGCCAATGTAAATTAATGACACAGGGTCTCGCTTGGGAGAACTATCCCCAGAGATTACACAAGCCAGTGGGTCATGGTGCTTTAAGAGGTCAGCTGAAGTTTGCATTTCCGTCCCGTCAAGATGTTCTTGCACCAGTGCTAATTTGAAAACAGCATTTTTACAGGCTACTTTCCGGGAAGCAACCAACTCTTCTCGCCATGCCCTCCGGCCACTAGTACATCTGTTGCCAGGAGGCATTACATGTGCAAACTTACAAAAGAGATGAGTGTTGACATGACAAACTGCTTTGGGGGAAATTAAAGGATTTGGTCCAATCTAAATTGGTAGGATCTTTAAGAGCAAACAATAAAAGGCACCATCTTAAGGATGTTTGATCCTGAGGGCAGGTGAGCTGGGAGTGTTTTTTTTTTTACAGGTAAGCACACTCATGGTGATGAATTACAGACCTGCTCTCAGACCACATCAAAGAAACAAATAAAGCTACTGAGAAGGTCTCGTTTGAATAAAATCAACATGGAAACTTGCAAAGTAACCAATAAAGTTCGCATGGGAGGCTGATCTCTTGTCAATTTGCAAATGCATGCAAATGGACATTCAAACTTAAGACAAAGATGAGCTACCAACTTCAACTACAAACTAGTTTGGTGTCTCACGCAACTAACGTTTGTTAACCTACTAGCCCAGCTACAGTGCCTTCGGAAAGTATTCAGACTCGTGACTTTATCCACATTTTGTTACGTTACAGCCTTATTCTAAAATGGATTGAAACATTTTTTTTAAGTCCCTCATCAATCTACACATTATACCCCATAATGACAAAGCAATTTTAGCAATTTTTTAATGAACTGAAATATTCTATTTACATAAGTATTCAGACCCTTTACTCAGTACTTTGTTGAAGCACCTGTGGCAGCGATTACGCCGAGTCTTCTTGGGTATGACGCTACAAGCTTGGCACACCTGTATTTGGGGAGTTTCTCCCATTCTTCTCTTCTGATCCTCTCTGTCAGGTTGGATGGGGAGCGTTGCTGCACAGCTTTTTTCAGGTCTCTTCAAAGATGTTCAATCGGGTTCAAGTCTGGACTCTTGCTGGCCCACTCAAGAACATTGAGACCTTTTTTACCCCTTTTTCTCCCCAATTTCGTGGTATCCAATTGGTAGTTACAGTCCTGTGTCATCGCTGCAACTCCCGTATGGACTTGGGAGAGGCGAAGGTTGAGAGCCATGCGTCCTCCGAAACACGACCCAACTAAGCCGCACTGCTTCTTGACACAATGCCCGCTTAACCTGGAAGCCAGCCACACCAATGTGTCGGAGGAAACACCGTACACCTGGCGACCGTGTCAGCGTGCAGGCGCCCAGCCCACCACAGAAGTCACTAGAGCGCGATGGGACAAGGGCATCCCTGCCAGCCAAACCCTCCCCTAACCCGGACGACGCTGGGCCAATTGTGCGCTGCCCCAACATTCAGAGACTTGTCCGGAAGTGCTTAGGGTCATTGTCCTGTTGGAAGGTAAACCTTCACCCCAGTCTGAGGTCCTGAGCACTCTGGAGCAGGTTTTCGTCTAGGATCTCTCTACTTTGCTCGGTTCATCTTTGCCTCGATCCTGACTAGTCTCCCAGTCCCTGCCGCTGAAAAATGTTGCCACAGCATGATGCCACCACCATGCTTCACCGTAGAGATGGTGCCAGGTTTCCTCCAGACGTGACGCTTGGCATTCAAGCCAGAGTTCAATCTTGGTTTCATCAGACCAGAGAATCTTCTTTCTCGTGGTCTGAGAGTCTTTAGGTGCCTTTTGGCAAACTCCAAGCGGGCTGTCATGTGCCTTTTACTGAGGAGTGGCTTTCGTCTGGCCACTCTACCATAAAGGCCTGATTGTTGGAGTGCTGCAGAGATGGTTGTCCTTCTCCACAGAGGAACTCTAGAGCTCTGTCAGAGTGACCATCGGGTTCTTGGTCACCTCCATGACCAAGGACCTTCTCCCCCGATTGCTCAGTTTGGCCGGACTAGGAAGAGTCTTGGTGGTTCCAAATTCCTTCCATTTAGGAATGATGGAGGCCACTGTGTTCTTGGGGACCTTCAATGCTTCAGAAATGTTTTAGTACCCTTCTTCAGATCTGTGCGACACAATCCTGTCTCGAAGCTCTACGGACAATTCCTTCGACCTCGTGGCTTGGTTTTTGCTCTGACATGCACTGTGAACTGTGGGACCTTATATAGACAGGTGTGTGTCTTTCCAAATCATGTCAAATCAATTAAATTTGACTCCAATCAAGTTGTAGAAACATCTTAAGGATGATCAATGGGAACAGGATGCACCTGAGCTCAATTTTAAGTCTCATATCAAAGGGTCTGAATACTTATGTAAATAAAGGTATCCGTTTTTTTTTTTTAATACATGTTTAAGATGTGTCATTATGGGTAGTGTGTGTAGATTAGATAAAAACAAATATCAATCAATTTTAGAATAAGGCTGTAACGTAACAAAATGTGGAAAAGGTCACGAGTCTGAATACTTTCCGAAGACACTGTATATGGCACTAAACATATTTCTGAAGACACTGTACGTGGCACTAAACATCTCTTTTCCTCATTTCCCTTCCTCTCTCGGAGTTCACTACTCCAACGTTGCCCTGGTAAGATCCCTTCACTACATAATCCTGTGTGTGCCTTGGCTCACCTCATTTGCTGTGGAAATAAACCCAGGAACACTGGACACCTTGGAATTCCTCACAGAAAACTCCACTCAATTATTGTATAGTCAGAAACTCAAGTGGGGGCTGGGGGGGGGCATAAGAATCAGTGACCATTCTGTTTGGTTCCTATGGTAACGCCATAGGAATAGTGCAGATGGTGTTTTGACAGGCGCCCTGACTATTACCCTTTTCAATGGCCTCATTATTAGCCAAGACGTGAGCGAGCCTTAGACTTAATGCAGCCCATATTTCTGTACCACAAAGGACTCATAAAAACCCTGCGTCTCCAACCACTGCAGCGACCGGGTTAGTTACCACAGCACAGACTCTCTGGACACAGAGGTTTGCTCTGTTGTGGTGTACACACACTCAGCGGAGCAGAGCGTGTTAAACCGCCAAGGCAGTGGTTCATTCAACAAGGGAGACTGGAAGCCAGATGCTCTTTCTCCAGCCTTATTCGTCTAAACGCTCTGTTACAGGTCCTCTCGGCATCCCAAAAAACTCCTCACACCGAATTTGGCACGTGTTCCATAGGAAATTAACCATAACACTGAACCAGGGGCTTCTCCCCCTCTCGCTCTGTGGATATTACTGATTTCTATGGCAATAACTTCAATGCAATGGTAGCCCAGGCTGTTAGTGATATTGGCACCAGAACTAACTGGGCCAGATCCATTTTTCCACTGCTGCGGACTACTGTGGACAAAGAGACAGTGTGACTGAGTGGTTCTGCTTATGACTCTCCCTGCAGAGCGTAAGAGGCGAAACATTAAATCAAACAGATGAAAAAAATACTAAAAAAGTGTTTTCATTTTCTTTCTGAGAACCAATGATCACTTGTATTTTAGTTGGGAGTGATTGAATTGCTGAAGCCAAATAATGAGAAAAATACTGCACATTACAAAAATATTTTCAGAATTGCAAGATTGTACCATTTGCACAACTACCGTATTTGAAGGAGTTGATTTGTCGTGTGTGGGAGCTAAACCAACACTTTGATAAGAGAAGGCTGCTGCAGCTGCATAGAGCTCTGACAACAGAGGTTTCTTTCAGGAACCCTGTAGCCTGGTTGTGAAAAACAAAGACGCTTACCTCTGAGAGTCTGGCCCCCGTGTATCTGAGCAGGCCCCTATAACCCCGCAGGCTGACGGCCAGAGGCCCCGCGCCGTGCCCTCTGACTGACACGATGGGTCTTTCACTGGGGTGCCAGGTCCTTTTGCAAACAGCCTCCCAGGCCCTCTCTGCTATGTGTCCCGAGTGCATAAACCTCACGATGGCCTTGGTGCCTGCGCGCACAGACTTCTCAACCTTGCGGTTGTTTTTGTAGTACCTCCTCACCAGCACGGTGGAGCGCTCTTTCCTGTTGCGGATGAACTCGCTGTCCGACAGGCCGCCGTCGCTGTCGCTCTTCTGGGGGCTGGTGGACTGCTTGGAGGAGGAGAGCATGGTATCCAGCGAGGCCCTCATAAAGAACCTCTCCACGGAGACCTTGGCTCTGGGTCTCCTGTTGAGCCTCTCTAGGCTGGAGTAGCCATCTTTCAGGAAGTGCCAACAGCGGGCATCGATAGTCCTGGCTGGCATTCCTGGCGTTCCTCCCTCTCCTATGGGAGAGCAGGAGAAGTGGCACTGAGATGCCACTTGCAGGCTGCTCCTCCTAAAGCTGCGTCTGCAGGGCACCGCGGATGGACAGGGGCGTTGTGTGCCAGCCATGCTGGGCTCCAGCTGGCAGGGAGAGCCCTCGGAGTAGCTCACCTTTGGCAGAGCACCAGCCTGGGGAGTCACAGCAGGAGAAGAAAACCCCTCTGTTCTCCTCTCAGACTGGTTTTCCCGAGGCTCTGTCTCGGTCCCAGTGGTCCCACAGACAGAGTCAGCCTCCTGGCAGGCTGAGAGACTTTCCACTGGATCACATGTCGGACACAGCTGGGTGGAACTGGAACCCAACGCACGCGTCCCCCTCTCCCCCCGAGATGTGGTGCTGAGCTCAGCTACAGCGCTAGCATGTTTAGGGTTGGAGTATTCCCAGCATTTGCATCCTGCATCCAGAAACGTCCCCTCCCCACTATCACAAGATCCGCTATCATAAGATAACTTCCAATAGAGAGGGAGCGGTGAGCAGCAGTCTCCGCTGCCCTGGTCGCTAACCTCTGGCTGGTGAGAATGTGGACGTGTGTTGCTTTGACTCAGAGGCATGCCGTAGTCTGAAGTGACATGGTTATTTCTGGACCCGGCTGACAAGGCAGAGTCCACCACTGTCGCACGACCCACAGCATCTCCTATGTCCTCAGATGCCATAGTGACGCTTAGAATGTCCCCGATGTCCCTTTGTCCCTCCCCGGCAAGAAGCTTCAGATCACACAGCATTAAGAGGTGGATAGGATAGCCTTGATCAGGAACATACACAGCCAGTCATGCTGCTCCAGACTGATGTGGAAACAGAAGCTTTTCCAGCTGTACAAACCAGCGCGGAGAAAGGGTGACCACCTTGGCAAAACGAGGAATTTCCTGACAGAACCGTCCGGAGTCAAGCGCTTACATACCCCATCTCCGGAGTGTAGTGAGTGTGGTGTGGCTAAGTGTGACAGCAAGGTAGTCACTGACACCTTGGCTTGCTCCTCCCCACTCCAACTGGTATGCCTGCTTTCTGGATCTGAGAAAAGCAGGAGAAGACAAGAGGAAAATGCAGATTAGCACCAGAACAGTCTCAGTCACAAATGCCCATCCAAAATCTGCGCTGAGACTCCAAAAAACAGTCCAAAAAACAAACAGTGAATTCAAAGTTGAATAAACCATACAACACTGTGCTCAAGGACTACTTTTTACCAATTTACACATTTACTGGAAGAATTGCAGATGCAATGTCTGGTCAGAAAATTTAGGTAAAATCTCCCTCAGTTTGTGTCCACGTTTTCCAAAAACGCTTAAATATCTGCTCCGAATTAAGTTTAAAAAAATGTCTAGAAAGAATGGAGCGTCAGCTATAACATGACACCTATTTTGGTTATTAACTACAGTAAGTGAAGTGGATTTACACCCGGTAACAGAAATGTGGTAGCGAAATGTAATCATGGGTCCCTGATCTGTACTACACAGAAATGCATAATAATGGATATGAATGTCAGTCTCGTAACCCCTACTAAGCGGACATATGGATTTTCTTTTTAAGCTGGTCATACCATGGATCATTTAGCTATTTGATTTTGGAGTTTAGGACCCCTGTAGGTATGTATGTCTCCTGGTCCGACAAACAGTGCCGTAGCTCTGCCACTTTCCACCGCAGATGCGGAAGTCCGACATGGTGGATGCAGTGGATTGAGACACAGCCCACACAAAAAAATCTCTCCCTTAAAAAAAAATAAAAAACATTGATACATTTGAGTTATTTTATGTTAATTAGAATGACTCACGGGTGCATCAAACAACTCTAGGGGTTTTACCGGTGATGTATCCTGAATAGGTACACAAAAAGGTAGAAATACGCAATATCCTCCTTTGCCTATTTGGGTGTTATTCTACACTCCGGCACCAGACAAGACCAAATTTGAATGGTCCAGAATGGACCAAATCTGAACCAATCACAGGCGTCTATGTTTCACAACTTTGGACATCTTAAGCTCAGACGAGTACAGTAAAGTAGAGTACAGTACACTATAGTGTATTGAACTCTACTCAACTTGTTTTACATTACTGTACTCTCCAAACTAGTGAAACATAGAGGTCTATGATTGGTTCAGATTTGGACCGGTCTAGACTGGACCAAATCTGATCCAATCATAGACGTATATGTTTGGGCCAAATCAACACCGGTCAGGACCAGAACAAAAATCAACAACTGTGGACGTTGAAATTAAAGGCGGTCTGGACCGTACCAAACAAAAATGTCTATGGAGTGGACCTTGAAATCAAACCAAATGTAAACTATTTTTCAACATCCACGGACGTCCGGTGACTGTCATTGCTCAATGAGTAAGGATGCTGGTTACAGTTAATAGAAAGAAGGGGCTCATGGGTAGGTGTCAGTAAGAGCTGGGAGAAGTGACATTAACTGGAGCAAGAAGAGAGAGAGGGGGGGGGGGGGGGGGGTCCAGACTTAACACTCTTGCTTTGACCACCAGACAACAGACAGAGAAAGAAAACAGCAGAACATATGCCAGTGGAAGGGACGACAGTAGCAGGGTTTGTGGCTACTATGATTTCCCATTGTAGCCAATTCAATAGCAGAAAATCGTACCTATTTTTCAAAAATTCTGTTACCAAGTTGGTAACAGAATTCTGAGTTTTAAATCACTTAATTCATAAACACAATCGATATCAGTAAAAACCCTAGCTAATTGATAGGTTTACCTTGTTATTTCTGTGAACTTTCATTATCCTCCCTCATGAGGGAAAGAAATGAGAAAATATCTTAAAGTTATGTGGGTTTTTGGTAACTGAATGTCACGGCACAAGGCAATGTTCCTTACGCTCACAGAAGGCAGAAAAAAATGCCTTTGCATGTTGGTACTTATGGGTCCTTTTACATGTAAATAACCACAACATAATCCAAGTTTCTTTGACTTCTTCGTTCTTCTCTTGCTCTCAACAGTAGAACAAGCCTGGCCAAACAACTCATTTTCACTAGGCCTTTAAGATCAACTGTAGCACACGTGCTTCATATTGTGCAGATACTTGAACTTTGTTGAGACTGTCATCATGCTGGTAGAATGTCAGTTATCACATCCTAGTTCTGTTGTGTCTCTCCAAACGCTATTTGGGTTTCATGCTTAATTATTGGCTTCAGATGAACAGCAATGGACCGCATTTTTTACCGCATTTTTTCCCTCAGCGACACTCAAGTTAGAGAAATTGTCACCTCTCAGAAAAAACACACAGCTGTCTAAAACCTCACTCGTGAGGATGGCAGCAGAACATTCTGCTGTAAAAAGGCGTGGGTAGCTGGAATGTGAGAATGGGGGAGGACCAGTCCAGAGAAGATTATGGTTGAGAATTGGGTCTTGATTCTGGGTCAATTTAGCTAGCAGTCAAGGCCTAGTGGCCAGCCAACTTCTCACACCCACACAGCAGACACACAGTAAATCAACGTGTCAGAGCATGCAGCCTCTTTTCAAGGCTCAATGTCACATTCTGAGAGGAAAGAAAATAACTTTGGCCAATGGAAGAAAGACAAGCAATCCATTCATTCGTTTGGAAATTGCATCAATTCTTAATACAATTTAATTCATTTGACTGCCTGTCTGTGCCCTTTGAATAAAAGCTTTGATATTCCACAGATGACAGAAGACAAGGCCCTCGTGATCGAAGCATGTGTTCGTTTTCAGTTTAATCTTTCTCTAACAAAAGTCAGTGTGTTGTTGCTCCACGGGAAAGGCACCGACTTTACAGTAACTTTGTGTGACAATATAATTATGACAGGGAGTAAGGTAATTACTCCGAAAGTTGTTAAAATAATTAATATCCTGTGGAAACTCCTCTGATCCATGAATCACACTAAACTGGTTGGATGAAGAAAAACATGAATCCTCAAAGCAAAGGAAAGCTGGGAGTGCAACAGACTTAACACCCTCACTGGCAATGAGCGTTGGGCCCCATTCAAAATATGCAACGCACTACTAAGGTAACCCTGATATCTCTTGTAGAGTTTGGAAGTCAACCGTCTCAGTCCACACATCAACAGATCAAAGTTCCTTTGTTTTTGGCTCAGCTGCAATCATGACAAAACAAACAAAGAGGTCCGGAGAACTAATCACAGCTCGGTGCAATTCAAGGGAGGAAATCAGATCATGGAAAAGACAGTAGACCCAAACCTATTCAATACTGTACTTTTTATATAATTAGTGGACTTTGGTCCTTACCTCTACAGTTATCAGGTCTTGGCACACACTAGGTTTCTGTTGAGAAGGGTGTGATGAAAATATTGTAGATCAAACATCTTCTGAGCCAGACTTCTCCCTCTCCTGTGGTATTCAGGGTTGAGCGCACTGCTGGAAGACACAAACACATAATAACACTGACTTGAGGCCTGAGGGGTTGGGTAGTCAGGACAAGACGGCAACCAACCAGAGCAGCCGTAGGACTTATATGGTGGCCTTTGCCTCCATAAAGAGATTTTGTTCATTGTTTTCAACAGTGTCACCTTTGTGACAGATAGCATTAAAGACAACAGCCCTAAAGTTGATAATGACTTGGTGCTCAGCGCTCCATTATCCCTCGCAGGTTAACGTTTGTCATAGGTCCTGCCCTGGAGGCAGAACTGAGCAGTTGAATGGCATAACTAATTGACTATTTCTTTTAAAAATTCATGAAAACAAAACATTTGCTTTTTGGTCTTACTTTAAGGTTTGGCATTAGGGTTAGCAGTGTGGTTAGAGTTATGACTGTGGCTGTGCCGCTAGTGACCACTCTGAAGAGCTGCCCCCAGTACATGAGTCATCTCAATAAATGCCAACCTGCTTTTCCCTTATCACGGACAAAGTAAACGAAAAAAAAAAAGAACATTTAACACTTCATGATCAAATTGAAATACTCTGAACGATGAGGATAACTGATGATGGGGGTGCATCATCTTTATCAACGGAAGTCTAATTATTTTGGTCGGGTGGAAGTAGCCTATCATGCCTTTGAAATCTCACCGTTACAGTTGTTTGACCTCACTGTGATCGATCGAGTTGAAGAAAGGCCAACAACTCGTTCACACAGTGAAAAACATGGTCGTTGCAGATGTGGGCCACTAAAATCTTTTGCCCAAGAGGTGGGGGGGGCAACCAAATCTCACTCAGGGCCCCCATAACGCTAGAAACGGCCCTGAGTATGGTTTTAAAACTCTGATCCCAGCTTTCTATTGCTACTATATTTAGGTGTGCTTTCTGAAAGCAAGAACAACTTTAGTAATCCAGCGTGCTTATTAGTCTCCTTCCGCTGCCACCTATACCACCAAAACCATAAAGACCAAAATAACTTTCAAATGTGCAGGCTGAATGTCTTTGATACTACTAAAAAGTTTGCCACTACAACCATATTTGCATCAATCCCAACGTATTGCATATGTCAACAAAATTCTGCCAACCTGTAGCACCAAAACCTTAAAAGCTACCGACACCAAAACAACTTTCAAATGCCCAGCAATAAGCAGGACACAGCGTTTTGAAACGGTCCAATAGCATATCCCTATAAAGAACAGAAATGCCTCTCTGGCAAACGTAGAATAATGAATCACGTCAGCTCTGGAGTGGCATTTCTATCTGCAACGTTTGACAACGCTTGGCTACTGAACCCAGCACTGGTCAGGTTAATTTAAAAAATATATAACTTTTTACACTACAACCATATTTGCATAAATGCCAATGCATTTCAATGGCCATAGGTTAACATGGCAAAACTTTGGACCGTAACCAGCCTTCAACTGTTTACGCTAGAAACGCCATACACACTTGAAAACGTGCAGACCTGTCTGGAATAGGTTATTTGTGTACAGCTTTTTTGATACAAATATTATTTTTTCAACTATAACCATGTTAAAATTAGCATAAACGTTCAGTAGGCTACAAAGGGAAGTATTTGAATACCAACCTGTACTAGTGTTTGCCAAATTTCATGACTATCACAGCACTATCTGTAGTCTGAGTGAATCTATGCAGACGTCATTTGGATGACTCAATCAAAACAATGTGTGCTTCATTTGATCAGAAACGATGTGTCAAAGAAGACTTAAACAATGGACAGATATTCTTTAATTCCATAAGAGATTTCTTCCCCGTTTTAACCAATCAGCATCCAGGATTAGATCCACCTGTTGTACAAAGTTTAATTTGACCTATCTACCGGGTGCAGAGATCCCTGTGGCTACCTCAGGATTATGATGGTGTTTTTGTTGGTTGGACACAAGGTTGAGAAATGTTTCAAGTATCTGTGTTGTGAAATTGAACCACAGGTGCCACACCTCCCAAGTCACCAAACCAGAAACTCTGAACACACTGCCAGAAAGATGATATTCCTTTTACTGAAACAGACTGACAAATCAAATGTCTCACACTGAGGCTGAGATTCATTCCGATTCATGTTATACTTACATTTGAGTCATTTAGCAGACGCTCTTATCCAGAGTGAATGAAAAAGTCAGCATGCTTCAGTTCGGCTAGTACCGAACTCAGCTAGGCAAACAAGTGTGCTCGCAAACTTCCTTAAAAGACCTTCACTTGAAAAATTTGAAAAAGAGGCAATTGTACTGTTGTCCATTGAGACGCCGTAGCCAGTATACACTTCCTCAAGATAGTTTGAATTTATCTAAAAATAACAATGAATGACCGATTTCTTGAGTTATGTTTTTGCAGAGGAGATCTTAGTCGCACAATTTTATATCCAACTAAGATGTTTGGTGCAGTATTTGCATGAAAACGAGTCATCCCTTGTTGATTGACAACAAAGACTGAAGAATCTCTACTGTTGACCAATCACCCACGAAGGGCCTACCAACTTCGGCTACCAACTTCGGCTAGCCTCGAGAGAAAAAGTGTGTGCCCGAACAGTCGAAGACGGTAACTGAAGTAAAAACATCACAAAATATGCCCAAACTTTTCCAAACTGTTTTGCCTGGGAAGCATGCGAACGCCTTTACAGTGAATTCATCTTAATATGTGGTTGTCTCACCTAGCTATCACAGTCATAATAAGTACATCTATCCTCAATAAATAAAGACAGAAGTCTTATTTAAGATACTCTTTGAATATGTAGGTTTTCAGGCATTTTCGAAAGATGGGCAGGGACTCTGCTGTCCTGGCATTAGAGGGAAGCTGGTTCCACCATTGGGGTGTCAGGACAGAGAATAGCTTTGACTGGGCTGAGTGGGAGCTGACCTCACGTAGACGTGGGAGGCCAAGAGGTGTTAGAGCCACCTTATAGCGCGCTACTGACATTTAAAGGAAATTTACAACTGACATTTAAAGGTAATTTCTGAATGAGCCGACATATGCATACCCTAGCCGAAAAGGGGCGATCGGATTGAATCCCGGCCTGAATCTTGTTCATTGTAATGTGGGAAATATACGTCCCCCAAATCTATAGTCTGCTGATATAGGCTCATGGCACAACACAAGTTATGATTGTGTGATGATAGAGGATACATGATATACACTGTGTACAAAACATTAAAAACACCTGCTCTCTCCATGACAGACTGACCAGGTGAAAGCTATGATCCCTAATTGACGTCACTTGTTAAATCCACTTCAATCACTGTAGATCAGGGTAGGCAACCCTGGTCCTGGAGAGCCACAGGCACTTCATGTTTTTGATTTAACAGACCTGGAAGACCAGGTGTGTTGAATTTAGGCAATCACTGAACTGATCAATTAGCTCAGTTGGCCAGGTGTGGTGCCTAATTGGATTTTAATCCTGCAGTACTTGCGGCACTCCAGGAACAGGGTTGCTTACCGCTGGAGTAGATGAAGGGGAGGAGACAGGTTAAAGAAGGATTTTCAAGCCTTGAGACATGGATTGTGTACGCATGCCATTCAGAGGGTGAAAAGGCAAGACAAAAGATTTAAGTGCGTTTAAAAACGGGGTATGGTAGTAGGTGCCAGGCACACTGGGTTTGTGTCAAGAACTGCAACACTGCTGGGTTTTTCCATGCTCAACAGTGTGTATCAAGAATGGTAAAAACACCCGAAGGACATCCCGCTAACTTGACAACTGTGAGAAGCATTGGATTCAACATGGGCCAGTATCCCTGTGGAACTCTTGACACCATGCCATGACGAATTCACGCTGTTCTGAGGGTAAATGGGTGCAACTCAATATTAGGAAGGCGTTCAGGTGACCTTTTCTGAATGCGCTTAGCATACTTAACCACTTGCTACTTACCCCCCTCCCAGTTTTTGATATGAGTGACTAGTGATTATGTTAAGATTGTCATGGTAATTCAAGCTAGCTGTCTAGCTGCCAGCTAACTTACCAATCTAAAAGTAAAAAATACAAATAAAAAGAGCTGTGTAAATATCAGTGACTAACATAAGAGAAACTGATGCACAACTAAATTTCAAAATTGCCCCTTGTGTATTCCTCACAACAGCAAGTTGAGACCCCGACTGAGTTCCTTCCGAGGGCGGTCTGCAGGCCCGCCAGTTGCCCAGCCCTGAACTAGAGTGATGAAACTCACAGTTCATACTAGAGGTTGACCGATTTAATTAGGGCCGATTTCACGTTGTCATAACAAATCGGTAATCGGCATTTTTGGATGCCGATTACATCACAATCCACAAGGAGACTGCGTGGCAGGCTGACCACCTGTTACGCAAGTGCAGCAAGGAGCCAAGGTAAGTTGCTAGCTAGCATTAAACTTATCTTATAAAAAACAATCTTAACATAATCACTAGTTAACTACACATGGTTGATATTACTAGTTTAACTGGCTTGTCCTCCGTTGCATATAATCAATGCGGTGCCTGTTACTTTATCATTGAATCACAGCCTACTTCGCCAAACGGGTGATGATTTAACAAAAGCGCATTCGTGAAAAAAATCACAATCGTTGCACCAATGTACCTAACCATAAACATCAATGCCTTTCTTAAAATCAAGACAAGTATATATTTTTAAACCTGCATATTTAGTTAAAAGAAATTAATGTTAGCAGGCAATATTAACTAGGGAAATTGTCACTTCTCTTGCGTTCCAGTGCAAGCAGAGTCAGGGTATATGCAGCAGTTTGGGCC
Source organism: Salvelinus namaycush (assembly GCF_016432855.1). NCBI lineage: Eukaryota > Metazoa > Chordata > Actinopteri > Salmoniformes > Salmonidae > Salvelinus > Salvelinus namaycush. The sequence continues at coordinate 11,598,871 of NC_052310.1, forward strand.
ACCTGGCTCGTTACGAACTGTGTGAAGACCATTTCTTCCTAACAAAGACCATAATTAATTTGCCAGAATTTTACATAATTATGACATAACATTGAAGATTGTGCAATGTAACAGCAATATTTAGACTTAGGGTTGCCACCCGTTCGATAAAATATGGTTCCGTATTTCACTGAAATAAACGTTTTGTTTTTGAAATGCTAGTTTCCGGATTTGACCATATTAATGACCTAAGGCTCGTATTTCTGTGTGTTTATATTATTAAGTCTATGATTTCATAGAGCAGTCTGAGCGGTGGTAGGCAGCAGCAGGCTTGTAAGCATTCATTCAAACAGCACTTTCCTACATTTGCCAGCAGCTCTTCACAATGCTTGAAGCACAGTGATGTTTATGACTTAAAGCCTATCAACTCCCGAGATTAGGCTGGCAATACTATAGTGCCTATAAGAACATACAAGAGTCAAAGGTATATGAAATACAAATGGTATAGAGAGAAATAGTCCTATAATTCCTATAACCTAAAACTTCTTAACTGGGAATATTGAAGACTCATGTTAAAAGGAACCACCAGCTTTCATTTGTTCTCATGTTCTGAGCAAGGAACTTAAACTTTAGCTTTTTTACATGGCACATATTGCACTTTTACTTCTCCAACACTGTTTTTGCATTTTTATAAACCAAATTGAACATATTTATTTGAGAATAAAATAGATTTTATTACCTACAGATATTGTTCACATGAACACCAGATGTTCAACTTCACTATTCCAAATGTGGTACTACTTTGCTAATGGGTGTAATTTTTAAGGGAGAACTAAACCAACCCCAAACGTTGGGCTAATTCACTGGGGATTATTTCTCAACTCATCCAAGTGATGACTCACCGGGAATGTAATTAACCCAAACTCCCATGGGGTGAGAATTAGAGTGCAGCCAACTGAGCAAAGGCAGAAGGAATCCCCCTCATAGGAGTTCACAAAAGACAGACATGTCGCGCGTGAAAACAATGGATTAACATTCTTTCACCCTTGAAGATGTTGAAATGTCAATCTACGCAACATTAAATACAAGTGGAAAATATAACTTCCAAAGAAAGACTGGTGGAAATGAACAATGTGTATGTAAACTTTAAAAGCATTGTGTTGGTGTTTTTCCATTGTACAAAACCATTCAATATAATCCTTTGAGGTCCAAAACATTGAAATCCCAAAGAACTGAACCAAACAGAATTATTTTCATGTGAGAGACCTGGGATCATATGGAATTGATTAGAAGACAAGGCAACAGACGCCAGTGGAAACAGAGACCCTGTGTGGAATAACAGAGAGGGCTGGTTCAAGAGGGACGCCTGCTGGATTTGGAGGCTGGAATCCTCAACTGACTAAATGCAGTGGATTTCTCTTTCAGTGCATTCCGCTAACCACCACACCATGGTTTCAACCAACCATTTAACCATACTTGTGCCAATACCCCAAATACATGCCTTTCTGGATAGAGTGCTAGTGATTATAGTGTAGTGAACCTGGGTCGCTGGTGTACAAGTCAAACAGACTACGCATTATGCCAGTAGTTTTATTTCAGATTCAGAAAACGTCAATGTCCTCCGAGGCAATTAATCTTGCAGTAGTCATAAAACATATCACATAAAAAACGAAGTAGCAAAGGATATTTACAAGCAAATAGGCAGGATAAGTGTAGTTTCATAGTGTAAGTGCAATTAGTCTAACATTTTGTTAAGTTGTAGAATTGCATTCGGAATAAGACTAATTGGCCCTATTTTTTTATTTAGGTAGTCTGTACCTGCGCCCAGAGGGAAGGAGATGAAATTCAGGGTGGAGTGGATGAGTCAACCGCTATTTTATTCGCCTTATGGAGGGCTCTGCCCAGGTAGAGAGATGACAGTTAACTCACTTGATGAAAATTGTAATGTGACTCAAAGTGAGGATCGCTACACTACCCCCTCCGAACGGGAAGGCACATCAACATGCTTCGACTACTCAGCCCCCTCACATGTCCAGACTGGGTGTTCCGATGTCCTCGCGGATGCCATTCCACTTCTGACACCAATGTAGCGAGCAGGGAAGCGAACCCCGGTCGCTGGTGCCTCAACACCCTACGCATCGCACCAATAGGGCTGATATAGCGAGGATCGCTACAATATGAACAACTGACAGGCAGAAAGCGTCGTCAGCCATCTTTGAATCGTCACTGAAACTATTTGAAAATAAATGTAACTTTTGATTTGTTAATGTTTTTCTTCCCAATTAAACATAAAAAATGTCCAGAAGGAAGAGGAGCGGTCCGAGGACAATCACATAAAAGCTAAAGGCTAAAAGGTGATACCCTCAGAACATTTTGGAATAGTCCTACCAAAATAAATACACACCCCCTTCCCCTCAAAGCAGTGGCGGCACATAGGATGCACTGTCCTCTGGGTTACCATTCCCCACTTTCATTTTACAATGAATGAGAAGACTAGGTCAATTCAAACATGGATAGCATTGGCAGGGACCACCTGTCCTGACAATTATTAATTTAGTTGAGCCAGCAATTAAATCAGATAATTGGGCATAGGCTACATAACTAATCTGTGTAGATTGAGGTTCGTCAATATAAGTATCAAATGAAATGAAGGGACTTTAATAATCGAGATACAACAGCCCGATAAATCTGTAGTCATAGAGTATGAAAATCGATAAAGTTAAACGCAGTAAAGAATTGCTAATAATTTGAAGCTAGTTATGATTAGCAAATTTGGCACGTGCGAGCCAACTTCTCTTCCCAGAAAATGTGCGTAACTTACCAAAAATGTAGACAAATGCAGTGGTAACTCAATGTAAACAGTCCGTTATCCTCGAAGGCGATTCAATTCAAAGTGCATCCCTCACGAAACTGTGAAAGTTGCTGACTGAGATGTGGGGCTGAACCCAAAACGCCACCCCAGAAGCAATGACTAGGATGTGCTGCTGCTGTTGTTGGTAGTAGCCCAATTGCTGCGGCTAAGGAGGACAATAGCCGCTGGGTAGTTACGATAAGCAGATTCAATGCACGGTCACTACATTGGAATGTCTGAGGCTACAGTGTTTCACCAGCACATTAGTTACGGACAGTGCCCCATAAAAGTTTTTGTTTTGCTGTGCTCAGTCGAGTTGTGGCGACAAAGCGTGTCATTTTCACTCAGGTTCAATTCCATGCTTATTGTCAACAACTTGCATGTTATGATTTGAGTGGTGGTGGAACATGTTGCCTATGTAAATGTAACTACACTTCCAATGTAAAATGTGCAGTTGTTAGTACCGCCCCCTAATCACTTCAATTGTCATTCTTATGTCCTGACCTGGGGTGCTCACCTTCGGCGTTGTGGCTGCAATAGTTTTGCGATTTCAAATAGTCAAACCCATATTGATAAGGCCACACACACACACACCAAACGAGAGCAAGCATACCCTCAAATACTGTTGAAGAACAGTGGACACCTTTTAGTGGAAATGTGTAATTTACTACAAACCGTGATGCAACGTAGCAAACGTTGAATCGAACTGAACGCACCCCTGTGTGTGTGTGTGTGTGTGTGTGCGTAGAGGGGGGGCGGTGTGTTTTTCACCTCAGCAGGGCAATCAGCAATTCGTATTCATACTTCAGTTTCCCCTGGGGTTTTTTAGCAAGTGTTAGCGAAGACGTTTTTCTGAGTTGTGCGGAGTTATTCAAGGAAGGCTTCACAGAACTCTCACTTGAGTAGTTTACCTAGTTGTTCTTTTCAGATTCTCATTTTTCTTTTGAATAGCTTTGTCAAGTGTGTATGATTTATATTCATGTTCGCTGCTCTCCATGTAGATTTTGCAGATGCTCCCCACCCTGTGGCTACAAACCTTCTAATCAAGTGTACCCTGCATGCATAACCCATGTGGACGTCCTGGTCTCCAATCTGTGGTTAATAAGGCTGAGTTCATATGAGTTCATCTCAGCCTATGTCACCCTTCAACGGAGACATGGTCTATCCCAGATAACACTGCTACTCCAGCTGCTCTCTGATTTGTGTTCTCATAGTCCTGGAGCATCTGGTTGTCGAGGTGGTAGCACAGGGCTACTACATTTCTCCTAAATTGAGATTTTCTCTTTTCCCCCTCTCCTACCTGTCCATCTCATTTCAATTCCATACTGTCACTTGTCCACTCAAGCTTAACACTGTTGTCATCTATTGCCCACCATGTGCCCTTGGCGTTCCTCAACGAGCTTGACACCTTTACAAGCACATTTTCAGACGACGGCTCACCACTCATTGTACTGGGTGACTTAAGCCTCATGACTTCCACCTCTTTCTTTACCTTTTTTTGACCTCTTTCCTTTCCGCTTCCACTCACAAGGCAGGCAATATGCTTGACCTCCTCTTCACTAGACTGTTTGCCTATATCTCACTACAACCCCTGTCCAGGTCACTGATCACTACTTTGTTTATTTTTCTCTCCTCCAACCCTACCCACTCTCCCCCTACCAAGATGGTGATGCGCTGTCGCAATCTTCGCTCATTACTCTCGCCTCTTCTATCCTATCATCTCTTCCTTCTGCCAAATCTTTCCCTCTCCTGACTCTGCTTCTTCGACCCTACTCTCCTCCCTTTCCGCCACATTGACTCCCACTGTCCCCTTTCCTCCCGGGCCCACTCAACCCTCCCCTCCTGCTCTTTGGCTGAGTGACTCACTGCATGCTCACAGAACAGGGCTGAAAAATAGAGGAAAACTAAACTTCTGGAGGACCTATCATCCTTCCACTCCCTCCTCTCTACCTTCTCTTCAGTATCTCCTGCTAAAGCTGCTTTCTATCATTCAATTCTATGCCTCTGCCTCCAACCCTGGGAAACTATTTTCCACCTTCTCCTCCCTGCTTAATCCTCCACCTGCTCCCTCTGCAGACAACTTTGTCAACCGCTTTGAAAAAAAGGTTGACGACATCAGTTCCTCGTTCACTCAGCCCACTTACACAGAACTACCCTACGCCTGACCTCTTTCTCCCCTCTCTCAATATGAAATCCTTTGACTAATGTCCAGCCGCCCGACAACCTGCCCACTCGACCCCATCCCCTCTTCCCTTCTCCAGACTATCTCCGGAGACCTTCTCCCATTCCTCACTTCCCTCATCAACTCATCCCTGACCCCTGGCTGAGTCCCCTCTGAATTGAAGATGGTCTGAGGTGCTCCCCTTAAGAAACCAACTCAACCCCTGTCAGACTACAGACCGGTGTCCCTGAGACTGAAACTGCTCTACTTTATCACGGACGCTCTCCGCTCTGCCAAAGCTGATTAATTCACTGTTCTCATTCTCCTAGATCCATCTGCTGCCTTTGACACCGTGAACCATCAGATCCTCCTCTCCACCCTCTCAGGGCTGGGTGTCTCAGGCTCTATCAGATCCTCCTCTCCACCCTCTCAGGGCTGGGTGTCTCAGGCTCTGTACTCATGAATTGCATCCTAACAGGCAGGTCTCTCCTACCAGGTGGCAAGGAGAGGACTGGGTTCTAGACTCCGTGCTCCCCCCCCGCCACGAGGGCTCGGCTCTAGGCCCTCCCCTCTTTTCTCTAGACACCAAATTACTTGGCTTTGTCATATAGTGTCATGGTCGCTCCAGTCCTTTGCTATGTGGATGACGCTCAACTAAATTTCTCATTCCCCCATTCTAATACCCAGGTAGCAACATGCATCGCTGCCTGTGAGACATTTTATTTGTCAGTAAAAGGAGTGTCATCTTTCTGGCAGTGTGTTCAGACCTTCTGGTTTGCTGACTTGTGAGGTGTGTCACCTGTGATTACATTTCACAACATAGGTGGCTCAGTTGGTAGAGCATGGTGCTTGCAACACCAGGGTTGTGGATTTGATTACCACAGGGGACCAGTATGAAAATGTATGCAGCCACTACTGTAAGTTGCTCTGGATAATAGCATTGACTAAAATGTAAATGTAATGTCTTTTTTGAGGAAAAAGGTACTTACTATGACTGATATATGGTTGTCTTGCCATGCACTAACTCTATAAGAGCATCTGCTAAATCACTTAAATGTGAGAGGGGAGTGGTATACGGTGCATTCAGATAGTATTCAGACCCCTTGACTTTTTCCACATTTTGTTACGTTACAGCCTTATTCTAAAATGGATTAAATTGTAATTTTTCTTCATCAATCTACACACTCTACCTGCTGCTAGTTTTCAACTGTATTTCTGTTAAACCTGGAAAATGTGATAGTTTATTCATGATATATTAATAATAAAATAATTGTTTATCTCCTTTATTCTCCTCTGATGGGAACTTGTATGCCATTCAGGAGGAATGTGCAGTGCAAGCCCTCCACTCCCAATCAAATTGGAACATGAAATTCTACTGATTTAATTGCAACAAATCTGTGCACTTTAGTTCATCAATAAAACTTGATTCTTTACTATTTATTTTTAAACTGCAACATGAGTCAGATACACATTAAAATATTATCATTAAACAAAGTACAGGATATTCAGTCAGTTGACTGTAGCTGTGTATGCAAGACTTTATGGGGCTTTCATAATTTATGTCCACAGTTTATTTTGCCACAAGAGGGACAGGAAATATCATGACAGATACTTCACCACAGAGATCACTTTGCCATTGTGCACCTTGTTTTGTACCAGTCTATACATTTAAGTGGTATCTGCACATTTACAGTGGAGGCTCCTCCTCAGAGGAAGGGGAGGACTATCCTCCTCAGTGAATTTCATGTATAGTGAAACAAAGTGATCCTTTATAGATAAAACAATACTAAATATGTTCACATGTCACTAAATAATTGATTAAAACACACTGTTTTGCAATGAAGGTCTACAGTAGCCTCAGCAGCACTCTGTAGGGTAGCACCATGGTGTAGCCGGAGGACAGCTAGTTTCCGTCCTCCTCTGGGTACATTGACTTCAGTACAAAACCTAGGAGGCTCATGGTTCTCCCCCCCCCCCCCCCCCCTTCCATAGACTTCCACAGTAAATATGACAACTTCCGGAAGACATCCTTAAACCTATCAGAAATCTTGCAGCATGAAGTGGCATGCTGTCCACCCAATCAAAGGATCAGAGAATTAATCTAGAACTGAAAGCATACGCTACAGCTAGCTAGCAATGCAGTGCATAACATGTGGTGAGTAGTTGACTCAAAGAGAAAGACAATAGTTGAACAGTTTTGAATAAATACATTTCTTCAAAATGAAGAAGCAAGAGAGAGAGAGAGAGCTAGCAATATATATATATATCTTTTTTTCTCACTTTCACTTACTTAGCAATCAAGTACAGCTAGCTGGTTTAGCCTACTCAGACACCCGGCTGAAATAGAGAGGGATGCTATGTTAGCTAGCTGGCTATGGAAGTCAAACACTGGAACTCTTGTCTATGGAGATTGCATGGCTGTGTGCTCGATTTGGCATGGGTCCTCAGATCCTCAAAAGGTTTTTCAGCTGCACCATCGAGAGCATCCTGACGGGTTGCATCACTGCCTGGTATGGCAACTGCTCAGTCTCCGCAAGGCACTACAGAGGGTAGTGCGTACGGCCCAGTACATCACCGGGGCCAAGCTTCCTGCCTTCCAGGACCTCTATACCAGGCGGTGTCAGAGGAAGGCCCAAAAAATTGTCACAGTCTCCAGCCACCCTTGTCATAGACTGTTCTCTCTGCTAAGGCACGGCAAGTGGTACCGGAGCTCCAAGTCTAGGTCCAAGAGGCTCCTAAACAGCTTCTACCCCCAACCCATAAGACTCCTGAACAGCTAATCAAATGGCTACCCATACTATTTGCATTGCCCCCCCCCCCCTCCTCTTCTACCATGCTGCTACTCCCTGTTACTATCTATGCATAGTCACTTTAATAACTCTACCTACATGTACATATTACCTCGACACCGGTGACCCCGCACATTGACTCTGTACTGTGCGCTACGCACTTCAGCACTCTGCGGTCCCGTTCTGTGAGCTTGTGTGCCATTGTTGCTCCTAGATGTTTCCACTACACAACAGTACTTGCAGTTGACCGGGGCAGCTCTAGCAGGGCAGAAATTTGACGAACTGACTTGTTGGAAAGTTGGCATCCTATGACAGTGCCACGTTGAAAGTCACTGAGCTCTTCAGTAAGGCCATTCTACAGCCAATGTTTGTCTATGGAGATCGCATGGCTGTGTGCTCGATTTTATACGCCTGTCAGTAAAAGGTGTGGCTGACATAGTCGTATCCACTCATTTGAAGGGGTGTCCACATACTTGTGTGTATATATAGTGTACATCATTGTTCCATCCTGTCTGAACACATTGGATGATTTTGAAGTTTGTTCTGCCCTCTGCTGGCTACAAATGTTATACATGGGGTACACAAAATAATATACACTGAGTATACCAAACATGAATTACACCTTCCTAATATGGAGTTGCACTATTAGGGCAGGTGTTCATTATGTTTTTTATATTCTGTGTATATCTGGTGTATATATATATATATATATAATTATGAAGCCATCTGTCCCATGTACAGCACGAAACAAAACAACAGTACACAAGCTTTGTTATTCAATGAATTCAATACCCTTAGAGGTAAAAGGCTCTGACTCAGTGTTTTGAGAAAAGCTATAGTGTTCATAATGGATGACTTTGTCTAGCCAGGCTGGAACAAAATCATTGGGTCAGATCTTCTGGTGGATCACAGCAGGGATTGCACACATGTGAATGTATGAATACATGGAAAACATCAAACTTCCTTAGTTTGAGATATCAAGACAAATATGTGAAATGTATATGCAATTTATTTTAGAATAAAAAATATGACAAATATACAACATTTAGAATAATCCTTATTTCTAATAAAAAATCTGAAATTGTCATAGAAATACTGTAATATAATAATTACATAGATGAGAAAGGATTTAGTAAGGCATGAAGGTAGTAACTCAAATATTGTATGCTCCTCTTTGTGCGAGTGCATCCAACATTACAGTTTCATCAATCAAATCAGTATCCGTTAAATAAAATCAAACATGAACTAGACAAAGGTTCAGATATACTGTGTCCACCTTAATTGAACACAACATATTGTAAAATAAGTCACTTGAAGTTCTAGAAACAATGTATGATGTCATATAAACAGGCTCTGAATTAAATGTAAGAATGAAATGGTTCATTTAAATTGTTCATACTTTCGTTATGACCAACTTATGTAAACCTACCTGAAAATGATTGAACACAAAAAAGTTAAGAAGCATTTTCACTACATCAATATATTTGATAAACAAGAACAAATTCAAGTCCAAAACGTTCAATCAGTCGGAGAAAGTGCTTTTGATAAAGCATAAATATCTATTTATTTCTATTGATACATTAAGAAATACTATAAAACAGCATAGAAACCCTGAGAGAACTAGGAGTATACAACTTATACAAAGCATCATAACTGATACTGCATGTAACAAAAATGTGCAAACTCAAGTGCTTAGTTCTAAATGACTAGTAAACGTTTTAAATGGAAGGCAACGAGTTGTTTTCTGTGGTATACTGACATAAAGCTATTTGTACTGTAAATATCACGTTTCCATCAAATTCTACTATTTAACTAGGCAGGAGAAACGTAAGGTATGCATAAAGTCGTCTGATTATCCTGCTTACCCGTTGGGTCAACAGAATATTATTGCTATCCAGCAATCTCAGTGACACATTGCACAAAGCAATCTTTTAAACATATTTGCGGGAATTTTTTTTTTAAAAATCACCCGGTCACTTTCGAAATTTCCACAACAAACCGATTCTGACCAGCAGTATATTAAAATAAAGGATATCAGCCCATTTTAAAATACAATAAGATGTTGCTGATAAAAAAATGAATTATATATATTACCTTTATATAACTAGGCAAGTCAGTTCAGAACAAATTATTATTTTACAATGACAGCCTATACTGTACTGACATGGTACTGATGAACTCAGTACAGACAAAAAAATGTGTTCTATATAGTGCCACTACCAGTGTTATTCGGTTGTAACCACATTTTTGGTGCTATATAGAACAATTTTTTAAGGTTATACAAATATCCAATAAAAAAAGGTTACAACCTTTTTTGGTGCTATATATAACACCCTTCTTATAGGGTTAGCCATATTATATTGTTAAAATGATGGTGTTATTACTATGTTAATTCACAAGTTGAATCAGATGTGCTAGCTCTGGAACGACTGGGGGTCTCTGAGGAGAGAATTGAGATTCACTCAACAGTTCTCAATTGACACAAGGCTTTATGTGAGTCTTCTTAACAAGAGACCATTACTGGCCCGAGTCATTTTTAATGACACAACACAACATACTAGATAAACTGGAATGACACTCACTCACGGTTGCACAAAAGGATCTGTGTGCAAACCACGCCACAAAATATTTGAATGAGCTGCCACTGCTACATTTTAATTATCACTAAAAGATGAAAGAACCCTTTTCTGAAATACAAAGAACCATTTAAGTGTTCTTTGAGTCATTATGGTTTGACATACACCCTTACCAAAGCACCTTTGAGAAACCCTATTTTCTAAGTACAGTATGTAGATGTAAATACTGAAATGTGTCCAGTTTTGTGTTCAAACCCTTACAGTAACATTTGGATGTAATGTTGCTTCTTTGGTTTTCTGTGGGGTTTTTTTTTTTGGTTTTCACTCGTCTGCTGAACATTAACATATTAACTGATAAACTTTAATTTATTCCTTGCAAAAAAGTAATTTATTTGTGTGGTGTGTGGTTCTTAGCTCTTTCTTGGGTGTGTGTTGCTGTACCACTTCTTTAGCGCCACACCACAAGTACTGACGACCACACAACATGCCCCACCGAGACTCCACATGGTGGGCTTTCGGTTGAAAAAAATGAACTGGAAAATAAAAGCTAGGACCACGTCGACGGTCCTCATCAAGGCCACAGGGCCGGCCTTCTCGATCTGGAGTGCTTTGGTGAGGAACGTTTGGCCAGCAATGCCCAGGATCGCTATCAGCATAAGGATCCACCTGTCTCTCCCACAAAATGGAATGGTCCATTCACCAAGTATAAACAAAGTGATGAAACACTCAATGAAACCAATGACAGCATAGTACCACACGGACAGATAGTAGTGGACACTTTTGCCCATTTTCCTGAGTATTACGAAAGTGCAGGCTGCTCCCATCGCTCCACCAAAGGCTGCAATAGTCCCCTTGAGATGATTGGTGTAGTCTCCCTCTATTTCCTCTATACGAGCACCAAATATGAAGGGAGGCCTGGCTATCATTATGACACCAGCCAGTGTGAACACAGTGAAGACACAGTCCCAGATTGTGCATTTCTCTTTGAGGAAGATCCAGGCTAGCAAGGCAGTGAACACTGGGTTGCTGAACATGATGACTGTTGCATCAGCCAGGGGCATCTGCTGAACTGCATAGAACAATAGGATCATGGCATTAGAACCCAAGAATCCTCTCATCACCAAATAGATCCGCTTGTCTCTTGGTCCAAGGAAGCCAGTCCTAAAAAAAACAGGAAATTGTGAAATATTTGTATGTAAATATCAGGGGTCAAGTTGTTCAATACAGATAAATACAGTTTTGTAATAACGTACTTGTGATAGATAAGCATAGGCATCACAAACAGCATCTGGAAGAAGCAGCGAATGGCACTGATTTCTACAGCATGGATTCCATCGATTGTCTTCACCAGAAGAGCTATAACGGAGAAGAACACTGTTGCCAGCAGGCCATAGAACAGGCCCAGTCCTGGACAATGCTTTTTCTCTGAGGACAGAGGGAGGAGGACACATTAACTGGTTAAAATAGCTTGACTGGAACTGAACATTAACCTACTACTAAGACGGAATTGAATATGTGTTTGTCTGGAATGGCAAAATGGGAGGAGGAAGAGGTACAGTATTCAAATGTGATATTAAAAGCCCTTTTGTTGAAGGGAATCCCTGCTAAGGTTTACAGTTACAGGCAACCTTTTGACAAGTTTTAAAAGCTGCAGGGGGATTACAGGTATTGAATATTACTACATAAACCTGAAAATTGGCCTGTCACACACTGTACCCACTGATTGCTAATGTTTATTTCCGACATAAAAAGAGTGCAATGAACCCATGTCCTCTAACTGGCGGGAGGAACACATGGGAAACAGTGTGGAAGGATGCAGAAGAGTGTTAGTCATCTGAGAACAGACGACACCATTGTTAGAGACTTCTTTGTGAGTTTGATTCACAACCTGTCGGCTAGGTGCTCATTCTTTCCAATTTTGTAATCATACCAAAATTACAAATAAGGAGCCAATGTTGGAAAAAAACCTAATAAATTACTAAGTGTTTTCTGTTGTAAAAATTGGGAAAACCATTCAAGAAGTTAGAGCTACATATAATTGTAACTGGTGGGAAAATGCCTCGTCATCCCCTTTAAAGATGATGAAAATGTTCAACCGGATTACGTTCAATAATTAATCATCAGTCTGATGAAAGTGAGAGGTGACGCGGCCACAATTTTGCAATATATTGGCTATTATTAACTAGTTTAAATGAAATCGCATTGGCGGCAATGTGTATGATTATCAGTAAAGTAATTCCGTAGTTAGAGAACAGCGATTACGTCAGTTACATAACTTGCTGCTACGGAGGTCACCATTGGCTACGCCAATGCTTTTCATTACCCCATCTATCCTAAAGTTTATCACTTCAACTAGATGGAAGCCGATCCAGTCATATAACGGACTGCATTAATACACAACAAACACGTGGTTGCGTTAGTAGATCTCTTAAAATAGCGAAATGATATACATTCTCTCTAACTTTACCGTGAAGGCTACCTTTGGCAACTGTGTCTCCTGCGTCCGTTGAGATGGGATCCCCGCCGCCGCCAATTCTACAATATATGAGAGGACAGAATCTTTGCATCGCGCTGCTTTCCATTGTTCTAGTCCTTGCGTCCTTATCATTGCCCCTCTCATCATGACTATTACTTTGTAAATGGATTTTCTCAGTAGTGTGTTCATCGTCGTCGTCATCGCCAACTTTGTGAAATACAACTTTGATGTCCTCCTCTCTACGAGGAACGACCGATAGAACTCGGTCATCAATGCTATTACTGTCCGTTAAATCCCCCATTGTAAGATGCAACAGGTGAACATGCCTTGGAGGTAGCTTACACCCTTCTCTGCCTGAGAGAGAGTGTCACACCGGTTTAATATGTAACCTTGGTGGCCACTGTATTAACATGCAATGATTACTTTAACCACGGGGGGCAGCTATCCAACAAACAACATACCGGTAGCGAAATTTCCTTCCCGGTAGGCAATCCAGTTGGCCAACCAAAACGTTACCCTAAATTCATGTCTAGTTCACGAAAGGGTTCAACCTTCACCTCATTCTAAAAATCTGAAATAAATGTTGGACATTATTGGGGTACTTATCTAAAAAGGGGTTGTTGTTATAGAATGATTATGATAGCAATTTTAGATTAACTTCATGGGACAAGATGTTTAAATCATGTGTAGGCTAATGCAATTGTGTTGTTTATTAAACAAGGCATTGAAGACAACTCATTTATGCTTTTATGAAATTGGTTTATTACTAGTCTACTATACATAAAATACAGCAACATTTAAAACAAAACACACTCTTACTACAGATTAGAATACATATGTGGTTTTTGTAGTATTGCAATTACACAGATTTAGGCCTAGATTAGGTTCAATTAAAAATGTAATTTCAAAATCTAAAACTATAGCTCCATATGAAAGATATAACATGATTGGAGTGGTCCCCTCTACATACAAAACGCTGTATTAATTCACTCATCATTGTAAAAACGTAAACATTTTATTTGGGAAATTGTCAGTTAAATGTTAATGAGTACTTTACAAGCAAAATTCTTGTTTACTTTATTTTACCTCTTAAGTTTATCTAATAGCACAGGAATTACCGTAGTTACCGTAGTGTAGGGCTTAGCTGCTGTACGTCAACAATTGCTTTGTCTACGAGGGAAAAAAGAAGAAAGAGTGCTGTGAAAGAGAGGGACACGGTAGATGTTTCTAGCAAGGCATTCATCAGGAATTCTTTCTTATTAGTGGGCTATATCATGCAAATAGCGGTGCAGTATAGTCATCCTCTCCACAGTGTTCAGTGCTACTGCACTTGTCAACTGCACACTCCTTAATTGTTTTCATTAATTAATTATTACTCAGGTCAATCATGAGGTGCTCGTATATCTGAGTTTTCCCTTTGAAGCTGGAGGCCAGCAGAAACTCTCTGTTGTCAATGGACACCAGAGAGAATGCCCTTGGTGCCTGGATGTTTAGATCCTGGAAGTAAACAAACTGGCCCCTCTTCAAGTCCCACTGATACACCTGCGTCAGGGAGTAGTCGCTGCCGAGGATGGCGTACTGCCAGTTGCCAATGGAGATGGGCTGGAACACCATGGAGCCTCGCGAAGGCATTGTCTGTACCTCTTTGAACATGGAACCGTCCCACCTCATCACCTTGGAGTCCCCGATGAAACGTGTCAGGCAGATGAAAAGTTCACTCTTCACCTTAAAGTGCTTGACCGCAAACACGTCCTCCATTTCGGGGATATCAGTGCGCCGGTCAAACTTCTTCAGGCTCTTGCTCCACTGGTAGACAACAGGCCTCTGGGAACTGCTTGCTAGGATCAGATGGGGCTTACCAGAGATCTCCAGGTACTCCACGTCTGTGTCACGGTACCAGGCATGGAGGGACTGGTGAGAGTAGAACCCATTGCCATTCCATTTGTACACTGTGGTAGAACCGGCCTTGGAGCTGTCTGCGATCACGAAGAAGGACTCACCATCTATAAGGAAAGTCTCAATGTCATTAGGTTTCCTGATTTTCAGGATGTCAATGTCCTGGATTTTTATGAATTTGTTGGCAGAGATGTCCCGCTTGTAAATGTGAGAGCCACCAAAGAGCTGGGCTACAATGATGAACAGCTGATTATCAATCACCATGGGTTTGCATACCACAGTGGATGTACCTGTAAAACAAGGACCAAAAACGAAGTATTAGAACATAGGAATATAAAGTAAATATTTGTGAGAAAAACACTACAAACATACAACTATACATTTTAGGTTACAAAATATATAGTATTTTTGGTAAGACAGATACAGTACTACAATAACAGTTCACACTTGGCATATCATTTCGTCATCTGGTGATATACTATAAAACACATATTGCTCACTTTGAACGCTGTCATAGGTTCGGAAAACCGTTTCAACGTGATCCCATTCCAGGAAGCTGCATGTACCAGTGAAGGGCTGGGCAAACACAACAAACTGGTCCATGCCAAAGGTAAAGGACTCCACCGAAATGGATTCAAACGTCAGGGGCTGATAAGAGGCAAACTCTGCAATACAAAACAGATGTATTCATGTAAACAACATTTTTTTGATTTACATCACTACCAGAGGAGGCAACATTACTGGAATTCTTCCTTGGTGACTGTTTCAGTAGTCTGTAGGCTACTGTAGGTACATACTCTACAGTGTAATTAATCACTAGTGTTATCATTTTCACTTTATCCTGACTAGTAATTCATTTACAGTCTTAGCGTCTATTGGAGTCTTAGCGTCTATTGGAGTCTATTGCATTAAATTGAAATGGCCACAGTGCTGAATTGCACAAGGCAGCAGTAGTTAAGGAGATTAACATTCCAAGGTGTGAAATAATATTTGCACCAATCACCTGCTGTTATGCAGTCAAATGACCCGGGCACAAGGTCATTGATCAGTTTCCCTTGGAAAAGCGGGGGCCCACTGCAGGAGATCTGGTCAACCGTTGCATTGGTGGTACGCATCCACTCCACCAGCCACTTTAGTTTGCAGTCACATTCCAGGTGGTTCCCTCTCAGATCTCTGGTAAAAACAGGTTAGCAAAGTATGCATAAATCAAAACCTGAATATTTTGAATGAAAAGATACTCACACTTTTTTTGTTTAACATAAGTACACTTTAGATGTTGACGTTACCCATAAGGACGCTGGTTATGTGAAGAAGAAAAAAAGACTCACACTTTAGCCAAAGCATCCATGCCCTTGAAAACATCTTTGGGTAATGTCTCAAGGTTATTATAGGCCAGGCTCCTAATAAAAAAGAGGAAAACAATGTTAATTTTAGACCACAACAGGAAAAATACAGTATGTCCTGAATCAACACAATATATTGTGGCTGACTTCCAAAAGGAGACGTTCTTGGAACCCAGCATTATGTTTCACCCTGTCACTGGATAGGCCCTTTTCAGATGTATGAGTAAGGTTACAGAGCAGATATTATATTTAGTTTTGCCCCCCAGGTCATATCGTTCTTGGTTATAATTAGATATTTAAGAGTGGACTCATACAATCTACAAAAAAAATAGTGAAAGGATATAAGTTAGAACAATGATTCAGCAAACACATATCCACTCATGTCTGTCTTTTTTTCTATAGAAAGAAATGAGTGTATATACCGTTCAGAGTGTTGGCAAGGCATACTGATGATGGTCACATGATAAGTAAAACCAATATTTTTGTATCATGTTTGCCAATATACATTATTTGCGTTTCAAGGGTTTTTGAGTGCCTGATGCAAATATTCTGGTGTGAAAACTGGAAATATTCACGGTCAGCGAGGTCACCAAGGTTACATGTGATATTAAATCCACCACAGAGTGTCCTTTGGCAACTTGATCTGGCAGAAGTAACCTAACGTAGCAGTCGTAGAAAGCCGCCTGAGCGTAGTCCCTACTTATGTTTTTCAGGGGAAACGGAAGTTAGGTTGAAAATACTGTATCCCTGACAACCAGAAACATCTGCTTTATGCCAAAATAGTGTATCCCTGACAACCATAAAGATCAACTTTATGCCAAAGCCACTAAGGGTGGGCAGAAGTGAGGGAGGTTAACCTTGTTCAATATCACTGGAATAGGACTTGCATCCTATGCACTTTTGACAATGATAAAGTGGACACCACCGAGGTCCATTTGCTTAATATTTGAATGTACCTATGGGGGCCTCAGTCAACCATGTTGCTGATAATGGTATGCACCCTAGGCAGAAGCAAAAAGCCTGCAAGGATATTGGTTACAATACTTTATTTCTGTTTTCAAGTATGGTTAACCACAATATGTAAATGACACAAGACCCTTGTTCTAACACATTTTCCACGAGTTCAGATTGTAAGAAAGTAAAAAAGGACATTCTTATACTTACAGGTGTATCAGTGCTTTTAGGCTCCGGAATGCATATGGTGATATTGAAGCAATTTTGTTGTTTTCGATAAACCTGTGAATGAGGTAATAACATGTGACAACATATTTTGAGGATTAAATCATCATATTATGCATTTTTTGAGTATCTTATCCATTAGAGAGAGTACAACTCACAGGTACTCCAGATGCGGTAGTCCCAGGAACGCATCCTCATCAATTGAGTCAAACGTGTTGGCAGTGAATAGACTGTTAAGAAAATAGAAAAGAGTTCACATTCCATAATTTCTATTACCACTGGTCTGTCACATTGTCGTTTTTACTCACACTTGAATATAAATATTTCCCAGTGGTTGAGTTTCCAAGCAACCCCTCTGCTAAAAAATGTGAACCACTTCATTTTCATTTATCCTAATCCTCCTGTTCACACTTGTACTGTTTTATTAATCTGAGTTTCCAAAATAACTGTTTCACAAGCCTCTAATAATAACATATGTATTCCCAACAAAACATGTCATAGAACAGCCTATTCAGACAGTATTATTAATATCTCCCACAAACTCTGACTCATTTGGCACCATTAAGAGGGAAACCTCCATGCCAAGATACATGTTTTCCTGAAACGAATGTCTTGTGATAGATCATTGTGAATAATCTGTTCACATGAGGGACATTATGTGCAAGTAGGTTTTCACACTGAGTCATGTTGAGGAATGGGTGGTACCTCAGAAAATAGCTTTACTGTAATGTTAAGAGTACTCTGAGAGAAGTTTATTGTGGTTTCATTTCATTGAGACATTTTTATTTCAGCTCAGCAGCCAAGACCCCCCACCCCCACCCAGTTCATGTGCTGTCTGTTATGACATAAGCCTGCTCTTCTTCCTCTGAGGGAACAGGGCTGTGCTTTGTTGATGCACATGGACCCTCATTTTAGTAGATATTTTGAAAAATCGTTGAGTAACGACGTCAAACTCACAGAAGCTGTAGAGCAGGCGTGTGTAAGAAGCTTCCTCCAGTGATTTCGGTGAATCCAGACTTGACAAAAGATCTGCATAGAAACATGGTACAAATGAAATGAGGCAATATATCAGAACATAGATTAATATTATTGATAAATTATCAACCATTTAATTTGATTGTAGGTCTATATAATTTCAATTTGCTGCTTTACTTGTGCTGTTATTTTATTCTATTCAACATCTTCAAAATACTAGACAAAGAAAGATTGATCATACGACAGCCCCATATTAATGCCACTGCCAATATTATGATTTAAATAACTAACAATATTTAATTCAAAGCACTTACAATGAAACGACATCAGGTGGAAAGCTGTGAGGGACCGATCTTATATTTTCACACAGTGCATTATCTTTGGTGCACGTACAAGATGCGGGGCATCTAGGTTGCTTCACTCTTCTGGTCTCCGATAAAAGCAGGACCGTGGCGATCCAAATCAACACCATGCATCCTTTCAGGGTTTTGCTTGCATATCCCATCCTCGTGTTGCTCTCTGGTGACAACCAGTCCGTCGAATATTTCTGAACATGAACCTCAAGGAAAAATCCAAAATTAAAATGTTTCAATGCCAAATCTTGAATGTCTGTATTTGCTTCGATGAATTTGCAGTGATGAATGCAGCTTGTATCTCAATGACCAGGCACTAATCCAAAAGATTCGTTCTGCAAGGCGCAGTATTTACAAATGCAGGAGAGGGAAGATAAAACAAAGGTCTCCGATCCTTGGACAGATTAAAATCCTCCAAAATACGTTGTAATTCCAAAAGTGAAAATAGATCCAATGTAGGCTACACAGTTTTTATAGTGTTATTTATTTGTAAGAACTAGGCTATCTCTATATGTTTTATTATGAAGGTCTGAATACGTATCTATTTGGCTCGATCGGATAAGAAAAGATGAAAGCCTCAAGTCCCTGGAGAGATCGCGTTCAGAGCAGCGTTTATTTTTTGAGAGACGCAGACTATTATTTATGCGCGCACGAAATCCTTGAATGGTTAATGCGGAACGGCCTATTCATTAGAAGAGTCTATGGAAGCTGGAAGAGCACCTGCGTCTCGCTCATTGATAATGTTGCTATTGCTGCTGCTGCTGCTGATAATAGTAATAGGAATAGCATAATAAAAGCCCAATTATAGCAATGTAGGCTAATAACAATATAATAAAAAACCAAATCAAAATCATAATAACAAAAACATTATAATAGCATATGTAATATGATGCAGCTATAATAATATTATCCTAAAATAAAATAATTATTTTAATCAGTTTGTTCCCAGCTGGCTCTAAAAGTCGCCTTACATTTCTGTGCTCAACCAAATTCTTTTTTCTTTTTTAGCTCTCTCAGCGAACATACTGAATCAAATGCTGTGTCTTTGTTGAGTTCAATGGGGGATCAAACCCATCCAATTCAAATAACAGTGGAGTTCTGTTCAAGACTGGAAAAGTTCACCCCTGCCATCCCACCATTTTCCAAAGAGTTCAATTACAGTATTCAGAAGAATAAGAGATCTATTGTTCCCATTTGATATAACGGAATCTATAACGGAATCTATAACGGAAACTATGAAAGCCCACATAAGTACAGTCAGGATAGCAGATATGGTTAATGGTTACTTCAAAACCCCATTTCCTTACAGTACATTTGCATATGCCTACATAAAATACAAATAATTAAAAGGTTGATTTCTCTGTTTGTGCATGTTCAAAATAGGCTAAGGGCCTACTGTATTTAGAATTGTCTATATTTGCCACTTCTTTTTTTCCTAGAAAAATCTATGCTTTTATTATTCATATCAATACCTGAATATCTGATGCATGTTGTGTGTGTATTTGCTTCTCAACAAATGTGATAATGGAATCAAACCATAGATTTGTTGAAAAGATTATTTGATTTGGAGAGGTCCTGTAATTTTGGTTGTGGCCAAACATTAAGAACACATGCTCTTTCCATGACATAGACTGACTAGGTGAATCCAGGTGAAAGCTATGATCCCTTATTAACGTCACTTGTTAAATCCACTTAAATCAGTGTAGATGAAGGGGAGGAGACATGTTAAAGAAGGATTTTTAAGCCTTGAAACAATTGAGACGTGGATTGTGTATGTGTGCCATTCAGAAGGTGAATAGACAAGACAACATATTGAAGTGCCTTTGAACTTGTGTATCCAGCCAACTTGACACAACTGTGGAAATCATTTGAGTCAACATGGGCCAACATCCCTGTGGGACGGTTTCGACACGTTGTGGAGTCCATGCACCGATACCTTGAGTCTGTTCTGAGGGCAAAAGGGAGTGCAACTCAAAAAAAGGAATGTATTCCTAATGTATTGTGCATTCAGTGTATATCATTGATTGTGGCAGTTTACTGTTAGAAATATAGTAATTTGTGGTCTTTTCATGCACCTTTGTTTTTGTGTGAATCACAAATAGAGCTTGCCAGCTTGTAGCTCTAAAACCTGGAAATAAGTTACCTACCTTTGGTTCGTTCAGCCATCCCTACGAGGAAAATGAATGGGGAAAAAACAGGGTTTTAGAATAAATGCCTAAAATAAAGTCTGAGGTTAACACAGGCTTAGGAAATCTTATGTTTTGTTCTATGAGATAGTCAGTTAACATGCGCTTTATGAATTATGAAGCCTTTATGTGTTTTTTATTACAGTATTACACAAATTCTTCAAAATTCGCAACATGTGACATTAGCTAATGAAGATTCTCATAGAACAACATGTATAAGATCTCTTAAGCCTGTTTACCACAGACCTTATTTTCGCCTTTTATCCAAAAACGACATTAATTTTCCTCATACCCTTTGTCCAACAAACCATCGCAGAGTTAGTGCCTACAAAAATACGCCACTAGAATCTCTACGCTCTACTCTCCAACCATAAACGTTCTCTTATACGTCATCATACGCGACTTTCTTAATGTAAACAAACAGTAGGCTAATCGTGAGCATGGCGATACATATGGACAGACTCGTAAAGGTAGTTGAATCGCGACTTTATCTTAGGTCAGAAACAAATGTCTGCTTTATACTCGATCCGTTTGTTTCATCCATAGCACAATATCTAGCTAACTATCTGGCCATAGTCAACAGTCATCGGCTAGCTTCAATGTTACATGGCTAGCTGCACCCATTGTGTGCGACATAGGAGACAAGACAACGTTTGCTAACGTTAGCTACTTACAGTGTTGGGGAACCTACTCTGAAATCATAGTTTACTACACTACCAAGTAGCGTACTTCACACTCGAAGAAGTTAAGCTACACTAAAGCTACCCTTAAAAAAATATAGTTAACTTAACTAAAGCTACTTTGAAAAAGTATTTCACTACCACCAAGCTACTTCGGGAAAAGTGATCATATCTACATCGGAAGTGTCATAGACTACAAATTGTAAGACAGATCACTTTGGTCAGGTGTTAACAGACCATTAAACACAAAAACGATGTTTCAAGTGAGCATTATGCAGGTCTAATGCTGAAAAAGTAAGAAATGATTGCCTATTTCCGAGATACTGTATGTTCTTCTCTTTTTGCAAAAAATTAGTGTGTAGTTCCAGTAGTTAGCTACACCGCTACATTTAGTATTGACTATTTTATTAGGATCCCCAATTAGCTACTGCCAAGGTAACGGCTACTCTTCCTGGGGTCCAAACAGGAAACAAAACACAAATAATACATAAAATACATAATACAATACAAAATATATAAAAATGTCTGCGTCTCGTCAAAGTCTCCGTTGTGTCATAAGGTGTTCTTTTATCAGATTTTTTTCATCTGTTTTTATTGCTAGTTTGAGTTACTTGGGGTGGCACAGAGTTCTATTTAAATATGGCACTATTTAATAAGGTGTATTTCCCAGCCTCCGTTCTTGACTTGGGGACTGTGAAGATACCTCTGGTTGCATGGCTCATGTGATACCAATGAGTGTCAGAAATGTGTGCCAACTGCTTGAACAGACAGTTCGGTATCTTCAACACATCAACACCCCGCACAAAGACCAATAGTGATACAGTCAATCTCTTCTCTTTGAGGAAAGCCAGGACAGATTGACGTGCATGTCATTGCCATTCGGCCTCCGTGTACATTTAAATGCAAATACGTGCTGCTCTGTTCTGGACCAACTGTAATTTGCCTTTGTCCTTCCTTGCCGCACATGACCACACAACTGGGCAGTAGTTCAGGTGCGACAAAACTTTAGGACCTGTCTGGTTGACTGAGATATCAAGAAAGCAGAGCTGTTGAGTCGTCAGCGTACATAGGCTTTATTCAAGGTCATTAGTAAAAACAGAAAAAAATTATGTCCCAAGTCATTACATGGCAAAACAAGGTTTGAATTTTGTTCAACTATCACCAAGCTATTGCAAAATGTAGTTTGATTACTAGTTCACTACTCCCGACACTGGCTACTTCCAGTGCATTCAGGAAAAGTATTCAGACCCCTTCCCTTTTTCAACATTTTGTTACGTGGGGGGAGGGGGGGGGGGCAATGCAAATAGTCTGGGTAGCCATTTGATTAGCTGTTTAGGAGTCTTATGGGTTGGGGGTAGAAGCTGTTTAAGAGCCTCTTGGACCTAGACTTGGAGCTCCGGTACCGCTTGCCGTGCCTTAGCAGAGAGAACAGTCTATGACTAGGGTGGCTGGAGACAATTTTTTGGGCCTTCCTCTGACACGGCCTGGCATAGAGGTCCTGGATGGCAGAAAGCTTGGCCCCGGTAATGTACTGGGCCGGACGCACTACCCTCTGTAGTGCCTTGCGGTCGGAGGCCGAGCAGTTGCCATACCAGGCAGTGATGCAACCAGTCAGGATGCTCTCGAACGGTGCAGCTGTAAAAACCTTTTGAGGATCTGAGGACCCATGCCAAATCTTTTCAGTGTCCTGAGGGGTAATAGGTTTTGTCGTGCACTTTTCACGACTGTCTTGGTGTGCTTGGACCATGTTGATTTGTTGGTGATCTGGATGCCAAGGAACTTGAAGCTCTCAACCTGCTCCACTACAGCCCCGTTGATGAGAATGGGGGCGTGCTCGGTCCTCATTTTCCTGTAGTCCACAATAATTTCCTTTGTCTTGATCACATTAAGGGCGAGGTTGTTGTCCTTGCACCACACGGTCAGGCCTCTGACCACCTCCCTATAGGCTGTCTCATCGTTGTCAGTGATCAGTTGTGTCATCGGCAAACTGAATGATGGTGTTGGAGTTGTGCCTGGCCGTGTAGTCATGAGTGAACAGGAAGTACAGGAGGGGACTGAGCACGCACCCCTGAGGGGCCCCTGGGTTGAGGATCAGTGTGGCAGATGTGTTGTGTTTTTATTTGATATTTTACCTTTATTTAACTAGGCAAGTTAGTTAAGAACAAATTCTTATTTACAATGACGGCCTAGGAACAGTGGGTTAACTGCCTTGTTCTGGGGCAGAACGACAGATGTTTACCTTGTCAGCTCGGGGATTCAATCCACCAACCTTTCGGTTACTGGCCCAACACTCTAACCACTAGGCTACCTGCGGGGCGGCCCGTCAGGAAGTCCAGGATCCAGTTGCAGAGGGAGGTGTTTAGTCCCAGGGTCCTTAGTTTAGTGATGAGCTTTGAGGGCACTATGGTGTTGAATGCTGAGCTGTAGTCAATGAATAGCATTATCACATAGGTGTTCCTTTTGTCCAGGTGTGAAAGGGCAGTGTGGAGTGCAATAGAGATTGCATCATCTGTGGATCTGTTGGGGCGGTATGCAAATTGGAGTGGGTCTAGGGTTTCTGGGATAATGGTGTTGATGTGAGCCATGACCAGCCTTTCAAAGGATTTCATGGCTACAGACGTGAGCGCTACAAGTCGGTAGTCATTTAGGTAGATTATCTTAGTGTTCTTGGGCACAGGGACTATGGTGGTCTGCTTGAACATGTTGGTATTACAGACTCAGACAGGGAGAGGTTGAAAATGTCAGTGAAAACACTTGCCAGTTGGTCAGCGCATGCTCGGAGTACACGTCCTGGTAATCCGTCTGGCCCTGTGGCCTTGTGAATGTTGACCTGTTTAAAAGTCTTACTCACATCGGCTTGCTGAGAGTGTGATTAAACAGTCGTCCGGAACAGCTGATTCTCTCCTGCATGTTTCAGTGTTACTTGCCTCGAAGCGAGCATAGAAGTTATTTAGCTTGTCTGGTAGGCTAGTGTCACTGGGCAGCTCTCGGCTGTGCTTCTCTTTGTAGTCTGTAATAGTTTGCAAGCCCTGCCACATCCGACGAGCGTCGGAGCCGGTGTAGTACGATTCGATCTTAGTCCTCTATTGACGCTTTGCCTGTTTGATGGTTCGTCGGAGGGCATAGCGGGATTTCTTATAAGCTTCCTGGTTAGAGTCCCGCTCCTTGAAGGCGGCAACTCTACCCTTTAGCTCAGTGCAAATATTGCCTGTAATCCATGGCTTCTGGTTGGGGTATGTATGTACAGTCACTGTGGGGACGACGTCGTTGATGGACTTATTGATGAAGCCAGTGATTGATGTGGTGTACTCCTCAATGCCATCGGAAGAATCCCGGAACATATTCCAGTCTGAGGTCCTGAGCGCTCTGGAGCAGGTTTTTGTCAAGGATCTCTCTCTACTTTGCTCCATTCATCTTTGCCTCGATCCTGACTAGTCTCCCAGGCCCTGCCGCTGAAAAACATCCCCACAGCATGATGCTGCCACCACCATGCTTCACCTTAGGGATGGTGCCAGGTTTCCTCCAGACGTGACGCTTGGCAATGAGATTAAATATTTTCAATCTTGGTTTCATCAGATCATAGAATCTTGTTTCTCATGTTCTGAGAGTCCTTTGGGTGCCTTTTTGCAAACTCCAAGCGTGCTGTCATGTGCCTTTTACTGAGGAGAGGCTTCTGTCTGGCCACTCTACCAAAAATACCTGATTGGTGGAGTGCTGCAGAGATGGTTGTCCTTCTGGAAGGTTCTCCCATCTCCTTAGAGGAACTCTGGCTCTCTGTCAGAGTGACCATCAGGTCCTTGGTCACCTGCCTGACCAAGGCCCTTCTCCCCCGATTGCTCAGAGCGGCTGGGCGGCCAGCTCTAGGAAGTCTTGGTGGTTCCAAACTTCTTCCATTTAAGAATGATGGGGCCACTGTGTTCTTGGGGACCTTCAATGCTGCAGAAATGCTTTGCTACACTTCCCCTGATCTGTACCTCGACACAATCCTGTCTCGGAGCTCTACGGACAATTCCTTCGACCTCATGGCTTGGTTTTTGCTCTGACATGCACTGTTTACTGTGGGACCTTATATAGACAGGGGTGTGCCTTTCCAAATCATGTCCAGTCAATTGAATTTACCATAGGTGGACTCCAATCAAGTTGTTGAAATATCTCAAGGATGATCAATGGAAACTGGATCCACCTGAGCTCAATTTCGAGTCTCATAGCAAAGGGTCTGAATACTTATGTAAAAAAGGTATTTCTGTTTTTAATTTGTAATCTATTTGCTACATTTCTAAAAACCTGTTTTTGTTTTGTCATTATGGGGTATTGTCTTTAGATTGATGAGGAAGTTTTTTTATTTAATCCATTTTACAATGAGGCTGTAACGTAACATAATGCGGAAAAGGGGAAGTGGTCTGAATACTTTTCGAATGCACTGTATATTCATCTATGCGTTCTCAGATTTTTTTGACATAGTGGGCTTCTTCCAATATAATAAATATTTCATTAGCCACCTTTTCTGTACATTTACCTGTTCTTGATTGCTAAACAATAAATTATAGGCCTACTATTAGTGAGGCCCTCACAAGCTATATGGCATGATGACAGAAAGAAAACTCTTCTTGCAGATCCATAGAGGTGGAGGGTATGGCTCTGACTTCAGTGATGATGAGGGCCAGGGAGAGTCGTCTGAAAGTGGAGGGAAAAGGCAGAGGCCAGATGACATTATACCAATCTAAGGGGACTAAGCACGAACCCCTGAGGGGCCCCCGTGTTGAGGGTCAACGTGGCAGATGTGTTGTTGCCTACCCTCACCACTTGGGGCCGGCCTTCAGGAAGTCCAGGGTCCTTAGCATAGTGATGAGCTTGGAGGGTGCTATTTTGTTGATCACTGAGCTGTAGTTAATGAACAGCATTCTCTCGTAGGTGTTTCTTTTGTCCAGGTGGTTAAGGGCAGTGTGGAGAGCAACAGAGATTGCATCATCTGTGGATCTGTTGGGGCAGTATGGGAATTGGAGTGGGTCCAGGGTGTCTGTGATGATGGTGTTGATGTGAGCCATGTCCAGCATTTCAAAGCATTTCATGGCTACAGATGTGATATTCATTTAGACAGGTTACCTTGGTGTTCTTGGGCACAGGGACAATTTTACATTTGACATTTTAGTCATTTAGCAGACGCTCTTATCCAGAGCGACTTACAGTAGAGTGCATACATTTTATTACATTTCATTACATTTTACATACTGAGACAAGGATATCCCTACCGGCCAAACCCTCCCTAACCCGGACGACGCTATGCCAATTGTGCGTCGCCCCACGGACCTCCCGGTTGCGGCCGGCTGCGACAGAGCCTGGGCGCGAACCCAGCCCAGCCTGGGCGCGAACCCAGAGACTCTGGTGGCGCAGCTAGCACTGCGATGCGATGCAGTGCCCTAGACCACTGCGCCACCCGGGAATTGTGGTCTGCTTTAAACATGTAGGTATTACAGACCTACGTGATGAAAGTATTTTCTGTTTATTAGTTTGTTGTTTATTCTGTTCATCTCTTATACAGTTCACCATTGAAATGCAATTACGGGGAGTCAGGGACATACATTTGTAGGCCCATCTACTGTATCAACTAACAGCTCTAGTCAGAAGTCATTCAGAGCTCTACCTTTAGATGGCGATAAAGGCCAAGACATGTTTACTTTGACACAGTTGTCAGGGGTTGGCAAACCTGCTCTTGTAATACCAAAAGGTAGGCACATAAGATTTTTAGTTTACCTCTGGATTTCGACTGGGGAGAGGAGGGTGAAATGTAGCAACCACAGATTAATTAGTATGCTTAGTTGGTGAGTTGATTTGTCGAATTAGGTGGGGTACCTGGTTAAAAAAAAAAATACCTGCGGCATCCCAATATCAAAGTCCACCACTTCTGGTTAACATTAATCTTGAAAACCGATAACAAAAATATTGCGTAATTGCGTCAGGTTCTGGGGTAGATGTATGAAAACATATATTAACAAGACTAGTGAAGTCTCTACCCCCCTAAACGGAAACTCTCAGCCAAAGCATGGGCCAAATGCCTCCTCCCCTTCAGAAATTAAAAATATACCAACACCTGCCAAATCGTGATTTACCAAATGATCAGTGACCAAAAATCTGTGCATCGGAACCAAGTTCCTCGTTAGTCGTTGCATCCCACAGTCTGTTGACGAACACTACGATACAATCCGATGTTACGTGCATGTATGTCCACGACAGATTAGGTTAAAATTTTCTTGTCTCAAATCACAAACTCAACTTCCACTGTGAAAATAATCACCAGAGAAATGTATATCCTTACAACAAAAAGATCCATCTTCCTGGTAGTCAGGAAGTAACTACACAAATAGACCTTCAATTATCCACTTGTAATTAATTTAAGGTCCAATGCAGCCGTTTTTATCTCAATATCAAATCATTTCTGGGTAGAAATTAAGTACCTTACCGTGATTGTTTTCAATTAAAATGGTCAAGAAGAAACAAAAATGGCTTTTTGTCATGAATTTTGCTAGGACTGTCTGCGAAATGTCTGAGTGGGGAAGGGAAAACTATCTGTAAACTAGCTTGGAACTCTTTCTTATTGGTCTATTAACTAATTTAATAGGCAGGCCAAAACTCCATCCGACCAAAACAGGTAGACATTTCAAGCGGTCTTTTCAGACAGCTCTTACATTAAAAGGGCATTATCATTTTCACAGTATTATTCGAACGTCAAAGGGTGGTGTTATATTAAAAAAAACATAGGAAATCACATTTTTTGACTGCACTGAGCCTTTAAGTAGGTTACCACTTCCATATGTCTTCATCAGCTTTATGGGTGATAGAGTATAAATAGAATAGGCTCATGAGAAGTGCTTTTGCGAGGTGAGAGCACTGACACACTTTAAGTAATGCATTGAACACAATGATCTATTCTTGGCGCTCTGAGAAAGCTGAATAAGCCAATATGCTGTACCTGATTAAGTCACTCTAGCTAATCCCGCCCTCGTTTACTGCCATTCTGTAGGAAGTGGCGAGGGATTTAAAGGCTGACTCAGATCATCAAAATTCACAGCCAATGGTCTTTCACTCCTCAATGGGATACAATGACCAATCCGTGACCTGGAATCAGATCAGGTCATCTACATGGTCTTTGTGTAAGAGTAAGTCGGAGGCCAGACATGTTCTCTCTCTGGCCAATGCCACGGCCATGTTGTAGCAGAGTGATTCACTAGTTTCATGCTATCGCTGTGTCACAGGTCATGTTTTTTTAAGTTAGGTCATCTATTAGTATTGACCTAATCATGTGCAAAAAACATTAGTTGCCTGTTTTGGCCATAATAGGAAGGGTTCAGCAACAACAAATTCATACTATATAAGAGGTTTTATAATTGATTTATATTTTATTTAACATCCGTTGCCAAAGGGATGATACGCCTTTTCCACCCTCATTTTGACCAGATGCTTTTGTAAGAAGGACTGTCTCTCCTCAGCTTTGTGTCTCTGTCTTCTCCTCTCTGGTTGATGTCTTCATGTCTGCCATCCCTCTTACTGTCTGAGCCATAGCAAACTGTTTACATGCCATCTGTTTTCTTACATCTTCTGAACCAAGCATGTGTGCTTAGCTAAGACCATGTCTGTCCATCCCCATATGCCAATGGTCCATCCATGTACTTTTACCATGTGACAATGCATGCTCCTTGACACCTAGTTGACACTTCAAAAATGTGTCAAAACAATTCAACAGTTTGGTCAAATCATATTTAATTTGTCACATGCGCAGAATACAACAAGCCCTTAACCAACAATGCAGTTTTTTGAAAATAACAAACAAAAGGTAAGAGATAAGAATATCAAATAATTAAAGAGCAGCAGTAAATAACAATAGCTGGGCTATATACAGGGGGTACCGGTACAGAGTCAATGTGGAGGCTATATACAGGGGGTACCGGTACAGAGTCAATGTGGAGGCTATATACAGGTGGTACCGGTACAGAGTCAATGTCAATGTGCAGGGGGCACCGGTGTCGAGGTAATTGAGGTAATATGTACATGTAGGTAGAGTTATTAAAGTGACTATGAATAGATAATAACAGAGAGTAGCAGCAGCGTAGAAGACGGGGGGTTAATGCAAATAGTCTGGGTAGCCATTTGATTAGCTGTTCAGGAGTCTTATGGCTTGGGGGTAGAAGCTATTTAGGAGCCTCTTGGACCTAGACTTGGCGCTCCGGTACCGCTTGCCGTGCGGTAGCAGAGGGTCACATACATCGCACCGAACGTGTGAGCTGTTGACATCAGTAAAATTGTTTTGCACTCGGTTCGCAAAGTACCCGCGGCAGGCACACATTATTGGTGTATCCGTGCTATAACACCGTGGCCACTAAGCTTGTGTTTAGAGAATCCCCAGTCTGAAGTACGTAAGGGTTACGTCATGATGAGACAGGATGACATGGCATTGTAATTGCTGATGCCCTTTTGGCTTTGTGAGGTTGACAAGTGAAACTCCCTTGGGATGATTTGGGATATTTGCTATCAAATCCTTGTGTTTACTGTTTTAGTGGTCTGGACACTGGTAAACAGTCAGTTTACATGGAAAGATGTATTGATCAAGCAAGGCCAGTAATTCACCTTTCGACGTGTCTGTCTGCACACAATTTGTTTTTGTTATGAGTTGGATACTGTCGGTTCCAAAGTCCAAAGCAATATAAACAGTTGTCAAATATTCTAATCCGAGTTTATTATTATGATCACTTTGAAACAGCAGAAATCTTTCAATATGTTTTTTTGGGGGGGACAGACACCCGATTCACAGAGTCTTGGTTCACTTAATCACTTTGCCTCAAGTTCAACATAGCATCAGCATTTGTTTTTATAAACAATATTTGTGAAACTATTTGTGACATAATCATAATTTATCTCTGTTATGTGGAGCATGTTTTGGAACAGCTGTTTGCTGAAGCAGTACAACATGTTTTGGAACAGTTGTTTGGTGATGCTTCACAACATGTTTTGGAACAGCTGTTTGGTGAAGCTTCACAACATGTTTTGGAACAGTTGTTTGGTGAAGCTTCACAACATGTTTTGGAACAGCTGTTTGCTGAAGCAGTACAACATGTTTTGGAACAGTTGTTTGGTGAAGCTTTACAACATGTTTTGGAACAGTTGTTTGGTTAAGCTTCACAACATGTTTTGGAACAGCTGTTTGGTGAAGCTTTACAACATGTTTTGGAACAGTTGTTTGGTGAAGCTTTACAACATGTTTTGGAACAGTTGTTTGGTGAAGCTTTACAACATGTTTTGGAACAGCTGTTTGCTGAAGCAGTACAACATGTTTTGGAACAGTTGTTTGGTGAAACTTCACAACATGTTTTGGAACAGTTGTTTGGTGAAGCTTCACAACATGTTTTGGAACAGTTGTTTGGTGAAGCTTTACAACATGTTTTGGAACAGCTGTTTGCTGAAGCAGTACAACATGTTTTGGAACAGTTGTTTGGTGAAACTTCACAACATGTTTTGGAACAGTTGTTTGGTGAAGCTTCACAACATGTTTTGGAACAGTTGTTTGGTGAAGCTTCACAACATGTTTTGGAACAGTTGTTTGGTGAAGCTTTACAACATGTTTTGGAACAGTTGTTTGGTTAAGCTTCACAACATGTTTTGGAACAGTTGTTTGGTTAAGCTTCACAACATGTTTTGGAACAGCTGTTTGGTGAAGCTTTACAACATGTTTTGGAACAGTTGTTTGGTGAAGCTTTACAACATGTTTTGGAACAGCTGTTTGGTGAAGCTTCACAACATGTTTTGGAACAGCTGTTTGGTGAAGCTTTACAACATGTTTTGGAAAGTCAAACTGAAAAGAAGGCAGCTACAGTTTGTCCAAATTGAAATGAAATGGAGATTCCATTCAGAACTGTCTCTCTTAAGAATGGGCCTCTCCCTATAGAGTAACTGACTTTTGATTGTGTAATAGGCTTTATAATAACAGCTACCAGGGTTGTTCCATGAAAAGAGGGCCTTTTGGGTAGTGTAGTTCTTTTAAAAAGTATTTTTATTTCACCTAATTATAATATTTTGCCATAAAGAACATGTTTCACTTCATTAAAAAAAAACATATTTTCCCAACTCAAGAGGTCAAATTAAGAAAAATGGCAATTAAAGTAACAGGGAAAAGTAGCAATTAAAGTAACAGGGTTGACTGTAACAGAGCCATAACTCCCTTTGAGACAGGGGGAATGGAAGCATGTTGTCACGCCCTCACCATAGTTTGCGTTGTATGTTTCTATGTTTTGTTTGGTCAGGGTGTGATCTGAGTGGGCATTATATGTTGTATGTCTAGTTTGTCTGTTTCTATGTGTTTGGACTGATATGGTTCTCAATCAGAGGCAGGTGTTAGTCGTTGTCTCTGATTGGGAACCATATTTAGGTAGCCTGTTTTGTATTGTGGGTTGTGGGTGATTGTTCCTGTTTCTGTGTCTTTGTGTATGTCACCATACGGGACTGTTGCGTTTTCGTTCGTTTGTCCGTTTATTTTTTTGTAAGTTTATTCAGTGTTCTTCGTTAATAAATGTAACGATGTATTCATATCACGCTGCGCATTGGTCCTCCGATCCTTCTTACTACTCCTCCTCAGAAGAGGAGGACGACGAACGTGACACATGTTGTGTGCAACGGGGAGGGGAAATTGAATGCAAGCTTTGCCCTCCCCCTTTTTCCTCAGAGCCTATGTTGACTCCAATGCTTCCTGCTGTTGTGTCAAGTTGGCTGGATGTCCTTTGGGTGGTGGACCATTCTTGATACACACAGGAAACAGTTGAGCGTGAAAAACCCAGCAGCGTTGCAGTTCTTGACACACACGCCGATGCTCCTGGCATCTACTACCATACTCCGTTTTAAAGGCATGTAAATGTTTTGTCTTGCCCATTCATCCTCTGAATGGCACACATACAAAATCCATGTCTCAATTGTCTCAAAAATCCTTCTTTAACCAGTCTCCTCCCCTTCATCTACAGTGATTGAAATGAATTTAACAAGTGACATCAATAAGGGATTGTAGCTTTCGCCTGGATTCACCTGGTCAGTCTATGTCATGGAAAGAGCAGGTGTTCCTAATGTTTTGTACACTCAGTGCCTTCAGGAGAGTATTCACACCCTTGACTTTTTCCACATTTTGTTGTGTTAAAGTGTGAATTTAAAATAGATTAAATTGAGATTTTGAATGACTACCTCATCTCTGTAAAGATTCAACCATAAAGACCACAGAGGTTTTCCAATACCTTGCAAAAAAAAGCACCTATTGGTAGAAGGGTTAAAAAAAAAGCAGACATTGAATATCCCTTTGAGCATGGTGAAGTTATTAATTACACTTTGGATGGTGTATCAATACACCCAGTCACTACAAAGATACAGGTATCCTTCTTAGTTGCCGTAGAGGAAGGAAACCGCTCAGGGATTTCACCATGAACCCAATGGTGACTTTAAAACAGTTACAGAGTTTAATGGCTGTGATAGAAAACTGAGGATGGATAAACAAAATTGTAGTTACTTCACAATACTAACTTAAATGACAAGAGTGAAAAAAAGGAAGCCTGTACAGAATACAAATATTCCCAAAAATGCATCCTGTTTGCGATAAAACACTAAATTAAAACTGAAAAAATTGTGGCAAGAAATTAATTTTATGTCCTAAATACAAAGTGTTATGTTAGGGGCAAATCCTACAAAAACATCACTGAGTACCACTCTTCATATTTTCAAACATGATGCATCATGTTATGGGTATGCTTGTCATCGGCAAGGACTAGGGAGTTTTTTGGGATAAAAATAGAATAGAGCTAAGCACAGGCAAAATCCTAGTGAAAAACCTGGTTTAGTGTGCTTTCTAACAGACACTGGAGACAAATTCACCTTTCAGCAGGACAATGACCTAAAACACAAGGTCAAATATACACTGAATGTACAAAACAATTGGAACACCTTTCCTAATATTGAGTTACACCCGCTTTTGCTCTCAAACCGGTGTGGCTATCACCTAGTACCATACCCTGTTCAAAGGCACTTAAATCTTTTGTCTTGCCCATTCACTCTCTGAATGGCACACATACACAATCCATGTCTCAATTGTCTCAAGGCTTGAAAATCCTTCTTTAACCTGTCTCCTCCCCTTCATCGACACTGATTGAAGTGGATTTAACAGGTGACATCAATAAGGGATCAAAGATTTTACCTGGTCAGTATATGTCATGGAATGAGCAGGTGTTCCTCATATTTTGTACACTCAGTGTACACTGGAGTTGCTTACCAAGACGACGTTGAATGTTCTTGAGTGGCCTAGTTACAGTCTTGACTTAAATCAGCTTGAAAATCTGAAAATGGCTCAGCTTGAAGAATTAAAAAAAGAATACTGTACAAATATTGTACAATTCAAGTGTGTAAAGTTCTTAGAGAATTACCCAGAAAGACTCGCAGCTGTAATCGCTGCCAATAACTCAGGGGTGTGAATAAATATGTAAATTAGTTATTTCTGTTGTAACGGCGTTCCTCCTCCTCTTCATCCGAAGAGGAGGAGCAAGGATTGAACCAAAATGCAGCTTCTTGAGATGACATGATTTATTAAATTCAAGACGAAAAAACACGAAAACACTTTAACAAACTACAAAACAACAAACAACGTAGACGCACCTGAACATAAGAACTTACATGACACGAAGAACGCATGAAACAGGAACAGACTACATAAACCGAACAAACGAACAAACAAACCGAAAACAGTCCCGTGTGGCGCAACTTACAGACACAGACACAGGAGACAACCACCCACAAACAAACAATGTGACACCACCTACCTTAATATGATTCTCAATCAGAGGAGATGAAAACCACCTGCCTCTAATTGAGAACCATATTAGGTACCCATTAACCAACATAGAAACAGAAAACATAGACTGCCCACCCAAACTCACGTCCTGACCAACTAACACATACAAAAACTAACAGAAAACAGGTCAGGAACGTGACATAACCCCCCCCTTAAGGTGCGAACTCCGGGCGCACCAGCACAAAGTCTAGGGGAGGGTCAGGGTGGGCATCTGACCACGGTGGTGGCTCAGGCTCTGGGCGAGGTCCCCACCCCACCATAGTCAATCCCAGCTTACTTCTCCCCCTCAGAATGACCACCCTCCTATTCCACCCACCTAATATAAGAGGCAACACAAAAATAAGGGACAGCTCCGGGACAAGGTAGCTCAGGACAGAGAGGTAGGTCAGGATAGAGAGGTAGCTCAAGATAGAGAGGTAGCTCAGGATAGAGAGGTAGCTCAGGATAGAGGGGCAACTCCGGACTGAAGGGCAGCTCCGGACAGAGAGACAGCTCTGGACTGAGTGGCAGTTCTGGATACATGGCAGCTCTGGACGCTCATGACTAGCTGATGGCTCTGGACGCTCATGGCTGGCTGACGGCTCTGGACGCTCATGGCTGGCTGACGGCTCTGGACGCTCATGGCTGGCTGACGGCTCTGGACGCTCATGGCTGGCTGACGGCTCTGGACGCTCATGGCTGGCTGACGGCTCTGGACGCTCATGTCTGGTTGGCGGCTCTGGCAGATCCTGTCTGGTTGGCGGCTCTGGCAGATCCTGTCTGGTTGGCGGCTCTGGCAGATCCTGTCTGGTTGGCGGCTCTGGCAGATCCTGTCTGGTTGGCGGCTCTGGCAGATCCTGTCTGGTTGGCGGCTCTGGCAGATCCTGTCTGGTTGGCGGCTCTGGCAGATCCTGACTGACAAATGGCTCTAGCGGCTCCTGACTGACTAACGGCTCTGACGGCTCGGGACAGACGGGCGGCTCTAATGGCTCGGGACAGACGGATGGCTCAGACGGCACTGGGCAGACGGATGGCTCAGACGGCACTGGGCAGACGGATGGCTCAGATAGCGCTGGGGAGACGGATGGCTCAGATGGCGCTGGGGAGACGGATGGCTCAGATGACGCTAGGGAGACGGATGGCTCTGGCCGGATGAGGCGCACTGTAGGCCTGGTGCGTGGTGCCGGAACTGGAGGCACCGGGCTAAGGACACGCACCTTCATGCTAGTGCGGGGAGCAGGAACAGGGCACACTGGACTCTCAAAGCGTACTATTTGCCTGGTGCGTGGTACCGGCACTGGTGGCACCGGGCTGAGGGCACGCACATCAGGACGAGTACGGGGAGAAGGAACAGTGTGTACAGGGCTCTGGAGACGCACAGGTGGCTTAGTGCGTGGTGCCGGAACTGGAGGCACTGGGCTGGAGACACGCACCATAGGAAGAGTGCGTGGAGGAGGAACAGGGCTCTGAAAACGCACTGGAAGCCTGGTGCGTGGTGTAGGCACTGGTGGTACTGGGCTGGGGCGGGGAGGTAGCGCCGGAAATACCGGACCGTGCAAGCGTACTGGCTCCCTTGAGCATTGAGCCTGCCCAACCTTACCTGGTTGAATGCTCCCCGTCGCCCGACCAGTGCGGGGAGGTGGAATAACCCGCACCGGGCTATGTAGGCGAACCGGGGACACCATGCGTAAGGCTGGTGCCATGTAAGCCGGCCCGAGGAGACGCACTGGAGACCAGACGCGTTGAGCCGGCATCATGGCACCTGGCTCAATGCCCAATCTAGCCCTACCAGTGCGGGGAGGTGGAATAACCCGCACCGGGCTATGCACACGTACAGGAGACACCGTGCGCTCTACTGCGTAACACGGCGTCTGCCCGTACTCCCGCTCTCCACGGTTAGCCTGGGAAGTGGGCGCAGGTCTCCTACCTGCCCTTGGCCCACTACCTCTTAGCCCCCCCCCAAGAAATTTTTGGGGTTTCTTCACGGGCTTCCGTGCTAGCCGCGTACCTTCATAAATCCGGTCTCTCTCTCCCGTTGCCTCCGCTCTCCTAATCGCCTCCAGCTGTTCCCATGGAAGGCGATCTCTTCCAGCTCGGATCTCCTCCCATGTGTAGCAACCTTTTCCATTTAACACGTCCTCCCATGTCCACTGCTCGAACTCACGCTGCTTGGTTCTGGATCGGTGAGTGGTTCTGTAACGGCGTTCCTCCTCCTCTTCATCCGAAGAGGAGGAGCAAGGATTGAACCAAAATGCAGCTTCTTGAGATGACATGATTTATTAAATTCAAGACGAAAAAACACGAAAACACTTTAACAAACTACAAAACAACAAACAACGTAGACGCACCTGAACATAAGAACTTACATGACACGAAGAACGCATGAAACAGGAACAGACTACATAAACCGAACAAACGAACAAACAAACCGAAAACAGTCCCGTGTGGCGCAACTTACATAGACACAGACACAGGAGACAACCACCCACAAACAAACAATGTGACACCACCTACCTTAATATGATTCTCAATCAGAGGAGATGAAAACCACCTGCCTCTAATTGAGAACCATATTAGGTACCCATTAACCAACATAGAAACAGAAAACATAGACTGCCCACCCAAACTCACGTCCTGACCAACTAACACATACAAAAACTAACAGAAAACAGGTCAGGAACGTGACATCTGTATTTCATTTTCAAATGATTTTCCAAAATATCTACAAACATGTTTTGTCACTTCATCATTATTGGACGTTGTGTGTAGATGGGTGAGAGAGAAAAAATCAATAATGGTGAAATGTGGGGGTTAAGTGGATTCTAATCTTCCTAAATGTCAGAAAAACACATAATATTGTAGAAGAGGTGTTCTGCTGACATATCAATGTGCAGGTACAGAGATACTGTACCTATCAGCATTTTGTCTGGTGGTGCTGGGGCTACCTTGCCAAGCATGTCAGTCATCATACCTTCCTGTATGGTGTCCCATATAGATTTTGGCCACTTTAGCGAGACTTTATTCATATAACAATTATGATGTATTAAATGTTCCATGTGATTTATTTTAATAGTCACTTCATTTAATATAACAAACTGTTAAAATTCAGTATTGATGCACAATTCCTACTTCAAATATCAAAGGGACGCTATTCTTTGAATGATCCACCAACATCAGAGAGAATTAACTCTTGTCTGGCAGATAAGGTGTTAATTAGCCTGCATGTGCAGCTCATGGCATTTAGCCATCTCCAGCGGCCTGAGGTCATATTGTCTCTCTAGAAGGGACCTCTAACTCTTGTTGCTTATGCTTTTCCATTGGTAAGTATAATCACAGCTGTCAGCATCATAGAGAATGGTCTCTCTTCGGGCAGATAATGTGTTAATTAGCCTGCATGTGAAGAAGGCAGCTCATGGAATGTAGCCACCTCCAGTAGCCTGGGGTCAGGTGAGGCCCAAGGTTGTGACTAGATGGAGTACAACTACGACCGGAAGTTACTTTTCCTAGCAATTCTCCTAACCTGGTACGTTAATTCTCCTAACCTGGTGCGTAAGTTATCCTAACCTGCTGCGTAAATTCTTCTAACCTGGTACGTTAATTCTCCTAACCTGCTGCGTTAGTTCTAACCCGCTGCGTAAGTTCTCCTAACCCGCTGCGTAAGTTCTCCTAACCCGCTGCGTAAGTTCTCCTAACCCGCTGCGTAAGTTCTCCTAACCTGCTGCGTAAGTTCTCCTAACCTGCTGCGTAAGTTCTCCTAACCTGCTGCGTTAGTTCTCCTAACCTGCTGCGTTAGTTCTCCTAACCTGCTGCATTAGTTCTCCTAACCTGCTGTGTATGTTCTCCTAACCTCCTGCGTAAGTTCTCCTAACCTGCTGCGTATGTTCTCCTAACCTGCTGCATACGTTCAGCGTGAAGGCATAGCCACTGGCCAGCCCTGGTTCCTGCCACCTACATTACCCATGAACAGGAGAACACACCCTTGTTGAGCTTTACATTGACATTTCTTGCATTGCAGACTATCCTATGTATCTGCATGGTGTCCTCAAAATAAGGATAAAACTTCATATACTTGAAAATTATTTCCCTCCAGCCTGTTCTCTTTAACCAAACCTGCCAAGATGCAGGTTTGGAGGTAGAGTCATGCAAGTACAGTGTTTTTACACTATACAGTAATACCTTAATCTGACGCTCTAAATTTCTCTACTCTGTATTGTATGGCAATGCAGTTGAATAATGTCTCTATTGTATTGACACTGTTTTGAAGGCCACTTTCTGTGTGGGAACAAGCTCTGTGAGAAGGAGAAGGACCTGAAGAGCTGGGAGGTGAACTTTGCCCATGTGGAGCAGGGAGAGAAGAGAAACATACTGGTCAAACTCAGTAAGAGCTCTGTTGTTTACATGTTAGTCATTTAGCCATGTGCTTATCCAGTCTGACTTACAGGAGCAATTGGGGTGCCTTGCTCAAGGGCACATTGACAGATTTTCACCTAGTTAGCTCAGGGGTTCGAACCAGCAACCTTTCGGAAACTGGCCCAGCGCTCTTAACCGCTAGGCTACCTGCCACTGGCCGTCTAAGCTAGGGCTGGGCCTTCAAGCCTCACGCCGGTATCATGGTGGGGCAAATCGCATTAATAAAGCCTAAAGAATGACTCCCTCTCGTATTGTGATCCCTGAGGAAACTCAGAACATGCAAGATTAACTTTTTTTAAGCTTATCCTGTTGAAAAACAATATCCCACATATAAGTACAGTAATGTACACACACTTAAAAGAAAACTCCACCCAAAAACAATATTTTTACAATAATTTTGTAATTGTTTCATTAGTCCACTATGTTGACATAGTCCCAAAATGTTTTGCATGTCAGCAATCAAGTTGAGAACAAAATAGGAAAGGTCCACCCTTTGTGCTATGTCATGACTGACCTGGACCAACTATTAAGATGTGCCTTTTGTTAAGTAAATCAGGTGTTAAATTAAATGAAAAGGAGACTGGAGTAGGACTTTAAAGTTTATGTATTGATATCAAGCAGTCTGCCAAAATGATAATTTCCCAGATGATAAAGGGGGATACCTAGTCAGTTACAACTGAAATGTGTCTTCGGCATTTAACCCAACCTCTCTGATTCAGAGAGGTGCGGGGGGCTGCCGTAATCAACATCCACGTCTTTGGGTTAACTGCCTTGCTCAGAACAACAGATTTTTATTTTGTCAGCTCAGGGATTTGATCCAGCAACCTTTTAGTTATAAGCCCTATTCCAATTGTTTGCTATACTAACAGAAGTGGTATTTTCTAGGACTCTGCCTCGAGTGCTCCTTTAAACTATCATCCCAGGAAGTTGACTTGCTAATTGTTCCCTGTCAGTTTATCTTCATCCATTGACCACTAATGGGGTCTCTGGCCCCTTTTAGCGGTGTCAAAATGTCACAATTAATGTTTGAAGATTGGCTGAACTTAAACAAAGGACTCGTTTTTTTCAGGAGAAAGGAGGTGATCGCCAAGAGAAAAAGACAAGTCGTCTGAGGAAAATCAAGTTGAGCCACAGGCAAAAAGATCCAAGAAAGCAGAGACAAACATCAGAAGAGACACAAAGGCAAGACTCCACCATTTCATATCTTTGTACAACTATGGCTGTAGGTAGACGCAAATAACAGGCCATGGTGATGAAATGAAAAGCGCTGAAGGTGTTTGTACTAATGTCTTAATGGTATAATACAACATTTAGAAACATGAGCATTTGCAAACTCAACTCAAACCCATTCATAAACATCTTATAAACACCTACTATAGTGTTGAGATATTACATAATATCTGACTGAAAGCAGCCGTTTCACATGGAGGAGAAAAAAAAATCACAACACTTGGGTTGCTTTTAGTTGTTGCTCAATGTCAGCTGCACATAGTTGGCTGTCTGAGTTGAACTGACTGATCCCTTCCTGTGTTCCCCCTCTCTCTCCCCCCAGCAGGCCCCTCCTAACGCTCCTCCCCAGTAACTCTGAGGACGACTCCCAGCAGTCAGACAAAGGTAGTGTTTATTCTCACTCTCCACCTCCCTACAAAGTCAAGCGGTTTATTACCTTACACCCTCAGGGCAAGCAGAACGGACGTGCCCTAATGTCCTCATTCATAACAGCTGCTTTTAAAATACTTTTTTTTTTTTTACTTTTAAAAACACATGGGCTAGTTTGGTCATAAGGCCTCAGTCAGACAACAGTCATACTTCCATTGCGGATTCAGCTGCACTTGAAGTATGGGCCTGCTTACCCTGGGTTTTCGATGTAACGTAAATAAAAGCAACCGCTGCACACGAAGGCCAAATTCCAAGGCCAAGGTGCAGACCAATGGCCATACTCTTATGGCTGAAGCTGCAGGACTGAAGGTAACCGACCCGTCCCGTCCCCTGGACCTTAGCCGCCTGAAGTAGGGGTGCTGAGGGTTCTGCAGCACCCCCAAATAAATCACAATTAAAAAAATTCAGCACCCCCACCTCAAAACATCTTCCCGGCGCCATGCCCTGGATGCCTCTTCCCAGAGCTAAAGAAGCGAATCATGTTCCTCGCATGTTTCTTTAGCTCGGCTTTATACACACATTCTCACTTTACTCACTGTCAATCGTGAATGAGAATTCTTCAAGTTTTACCGGGGAAACATCCATGCAGCATCTGCATGCCAACCATTTGACCTCAATCAGTTTCATGGGAATATGCATTTAGATCTTATTGAGTTGTGTATGCTACGTTGTTGTTTTGCATTACAGTTGAAGTCAGAAGTTTACATGCACTTAGGTTGGAGTCATTAAAACTCGTTTTTCAACCACTCCACACATTTCTTGTTAACAAACTATAGTTTTGGAAAGTCGGTTAGGACATCTACTTGGTGCATGACACAAGGAATTTCACTTATAATTCACTGTATCACATTTCCAGTGGGTCAGAAGTTTACATACACGAAGTTGACTGTGCCTTTAAATAGCTTGGAAAATTCCACAAAATGGTGTCATGGCTTTAGAAGCTTCTGATAGGCTAATTGACATCATTTGAGTCAATTGGAGGTGTACCTGTGGATGTATTTCAAGGCCTACCTTCAAACTCAGTGCCTTTGCTTGACATCATGGGAAATTCAAAATAAATCAGCCAAGACCTCAGAAAAAAAATTGTAGACCTCAACAAGTCTGGTTCATCCTTGGGAGCAATTTCCAAACGCCTGAAGGTACCACGTCCATCTGTACAAACAATAGTACGCAAGTATAAACACCACTGGACCACGCAGCCATCATACCGCTCAGGAAGGAGACGCATTCTGTTTCCTAAAGATGAACGTACTTGGTGCGAAAAGTCCAAATCAATCCCAGAACAACAGCAAAGGACCATGTGAAGATGCTGGAGGAAACAGGTACAAACATATCTATATCCACAGTAAAACGAGTCCTATATTGACATAACCTGAAAGGCCGCTCAGCAAGGAAGAAGCCACTGATCCAAAACCGTTTGCAACTGCACATGGGGCAAAGATCGTACTTTTTGGAGAAATGTCCTCTGTTCTGAGGACATTTCTGTTTGGCCATAATGACCATTGTCATGTTTGGAGGAAAAAGGGGGACGCTTGCAAGCCGAAGAACACCATCCCAACCGTGAAGCACGGGGGTGGCAGCATCATGTTGTGGGGATGCTTTGCTACAGGAGAGACTGGTGCACTTCACAAAATAGATGGCATTATGAGGAAGGAAAAATATGTGGATATATTGAAGCAACATCTCAAGACATCAGTAAGTTAAAGCTTGGTCGCAAATGGGTCTTCCAAATGGACAATGACCCCACGCATACTTCCAAAGGTGTGGCAAAATGGCTTAAGGACAACAAAGTCAAGGTATTGGAGTGGCCATCACAAAGCCCTGACCTCAATCCTATAGAAAATTTGTGGGCAGAACTGAAAAGGCGTGTGCGAGCAAGGAAGCCTACAAACCTGACCCAGTTACACCAGTTCTGTCAGGAGGAATGGGCCACAATTCACCCAACTTATTGTGGGAGGCTTGTGGAAGGCTACCCAAAATGTTTGACCCAAGTTAAACAATTTAAAGGCAATGCTACCAAATACTAATTGAGTGTGTGCAAACTTCTGACCCACTGGGAATGTGACGAAAGAAATAAAAGCTGAAATAAATCATTCTCTCTGCTATTATTCTGACATGTCACATTCTTAAAATAAAGTGGTGATCCTAACTGACCTAAGACAGGGAATTTGTATGAGGATTAAATGTCAGGAATTGTGAAAAACTGAGTTTAAATGTATTTGGCTAAGTTGTATGTAAACTTCCGACTTCAGCTGTATGTAGAGTGAGCGAATTTGAGAGCAGATGGTGTTAACAAAGTGTAGCCTAGGCCTACCTGTGTTTTGTTTCAATTAAAGCACATATTTTGCCTAGTGGTGCACTCTGTTTGCACAATCATCCTTTCATGAGGTGGTGTTTTGTCTCACAGTAACATTCAGACCTGGGTTCAAATTCTATTTAAAATATCTCAATTACTTTCACATAGACTTTGAAGTAAGTATTCAGATATTTTAAAAGACAAGTAGTTGAGTATTGTAATGTATTTAGGAATTCACCTGGAAAGTATTGGCAGGTATTTGAAAATACTTCAATACACCCACTCAATTGCACTCCCATGCATTTAACCCAGGTATTTGAAATAGTATTTGAAATAATTATTTGAAAATACTTCCAAATGAAGAAGTTGATTCGGGCCACATTATTTGAAAATACTCAAATACACAGAAAACAAGTATTTCAATAACAGATAATCAAATCCACAAGTATTTGATTATTTTGAGCCCAGGTCTAGTAATGTTGTGCTATGCTATTATATTCAGTTCTGTCATGTATAAATACTGTGATCTTGCAGACATTGATTCAGCTTTGATCTAACTTTATTAAACAAGCACCATTCTCCATTCATCATTGAAATTCACCAGAGTAGCCTGTTCTCTGGGCAGCTGAACGAATCCCGCACATGCGCAGAAGCTTCGGTTGTTTAGCTATCGGGAAGAGGCATCCAGAGAATTTGGCAACGCAGCCTGTCCGTACTCTTATAGGTTTAAGTCGGACTTGACTCTTCTGACCCTCCTTAATCCTTTAGTGCTGTAACTATGTTGCATGTGCTGCAACAATTCCTTAGTTAAAGCCCCTTATGGGTTTGTTTTTGAAAGCATTATGAATATTATTGAATGTAATGCATGAAAAGCTCTTTATGAATAAAGTTTTTCTGTTTTGTATTGTCTCCTTCCTGCCATGTAGGAGAGGGAGAACACAGTGAGGAGCCAAAGGGCCTGTCGAAGGCAGACCACTGGAAAGGCCCAGCCCCCACCGTGGAGGAGGAGTCCAGGTGAACTTAGCAGTCCAACGTTATATCACACTTACAAAGCCCTGCTAGGCCTCTAGACACGTTTACAGACACTTGTACCAACCAATTAAACTTTGATTTGACTATTTTCTGTCTTCCAGGGAGGAGGAGTTAGACGAGTACTTTGAGGACACGTTTCTTTCACCACCCCACCCTTGGATTTCTGCCAGCAAGAGTCAACATGCAAGTGTCAACATGCAAGTGTCAACATGCAAGAGTCAACATGCAAGAGTCAACATGCAAGAGTCAACATGCAAGAGTCAACATGCAAGAGTCAACATGCAAGAGTCAACATGCAAGAGTCAACATGCAAGAGTCAACATGCAAGAGTCAACATGCAAGAGTCAACATGCAAGAGTCAACATGCAAGAGTCAACATGCAAGAGTCAACATGCAAGAGTCATGCAAGAGTCAACATGCAAGAGTCAACATAGATTTGATTGATTTTCTATTAGACGTTGTTATCTTCATTTAATATTTCAGTTTGTCTGAAGCTGAATAAAATGCAGGTTATTTTTTAAACCTGAGCTTCTAATTCAGCCTCCTGACATTTCATTATAACTGAAATAAAGACTACAATATGCATGAAGTGCCATGTAAGAACCCAGTATCGAAGTGTATTTAGAAAAAGCACAATCCACTAAGAACTCCCAAGAAAGAACAATCTGAAAAGAAAAGGACTGGAAACATTCAAGCACAGGAGGTTGGTGGCACCTTAATAGGGGAGGACAGGCTCGTGGTAATGACTGGAGCATAATGGGTGGAATGGTATCAAACACATGGTTTCCATGGTTTCTCTGTGTTTGATGTCATTCCATTCATACCGTTCCAGCCATTATTATGAGCCATCCTCCCTTCACCAGCCTCCACTGCATTCAACCATGGTAGTAGAGACAGACACAA
Organism: Salvelinus namaycush; assembly: GCF_016432855.1. Lineage (NCBI taxonomy): Eukaryota > Metazoa > Chordata > Actinopteri > Salmoniformes > Salmonidae > Salvelinus > Salvelinus namaycush. The sequence goes on from NC_052310.1 coordinate 11,643,459, forward strand.
AATACAAGCCCAGGCATTGGAAAGTACATGTATTAACACATCAATATTGTTCCTGTAGGGTTATAGTTCACCAATGTTCTGTATAGGGTTATAGATGCCCAGACCATATGAACCAATGTCACTGAGTTCCTCAGATGCTGTAGCACTAGGATTAGGAAGCAGTGCATTATGCCCAACGTTGCTTGGTGTGCTGTTTTCATTAGTGTGTCACTTGCCCAGGGATTAGACACATTGGCTTTAATCACCAGTAACTACTCTTCTATCTGAAGGAGTACTTAAGTACACTGAGTTAACAAATTATAACCGTCCATGATATCCGACCATGATAACTGTCCATAATATAAAACCATGATAACCGACCATGATAACCGACCATGATATCCATCCATGATACCCGTCCACGATAACCGACCATGATATCCATCCATGATACCCGTCCATGGTAACCAACCATGATAATATATACCCTACTGCCCCATTAATATACCCTAATACCCCATTAATATACCCTACTACCCCATTAAAGAGTGTGGATCTCCTTTTGCACAGTATTGTAGGCCTGTAGTTGCTACAGGTCACAGACACAGACATAAGATTGCATTGATTTCATAATCTTTTGCTTTCTGAATGAACAAATGTCATGCCTAAAATATAGTAAATGCAGTATACTGCAAAAATGTGCTTTTTAGCAGGTTTATAGGAGGACACAGGATGTAAACACCTCACGCAGACATCACTCAAGGTGCTCACTCAAAGTGTATTGGTCTCGGCAGCACGCCAGTCGGCTGATCTTCTTTTTCCAGGGCTAATCCAGCTTTATAGGGTAATCCCCAAGCACGATACAGGCGTCATGAGGAGGGCTGTCTACCCCAAGGTTCTTCAAGTTCATTCAGCATGTCAATGTGCTAGTCCAGTTCAAGGCAGAGGAGGCTGGTGTGGGGAGCTGTAGGAAGACGGGTAATGGCTGGAATGGAGTTAATGGAACAGTTTCCATGTGCTTGATGTGTTTGGTACCATCCCATTGATTCCATTCCAGCCATTACAATGAGCCTGTCCTCTTATAGCTCCTCCCACCATCTCCTCTGTGTCAAGGGTAGTGGGCATAATTGTTCAAGTGTAAAAATGAATTCAGTGGGCAGGTGTAAAGAATGTGACGAGAATCCCACAGACTTTGATGTATGCCTTTATTTTGTTAACACGTTACATCTTATGACACGTACATACAGGAGAATTTGTTTCATCAGACATCAAATTCTAATCTCTCTCAATGATAACTCAATTTAATTAGTAGATATACATTTTGGGGTCCTTTAAATGTATGCGCAGACGAGATGAACTCACTTTCCCATATGGCTGTCATAGTGTAAAGCCTTGATCCGAGTGGTCTGCCCTGCCTAGCAGCTTTAGGAACAAAGATTCAGAGAAGCCATTTAAGATGCAGGTTGGCTGTCAAAGCCACTCTTATTGGATTAGTGCTCTTGCTTGAGAGGGCACGTTGCATAAGCAAAGAATCAAACTTTGCCTGTGTTGTGTTTCCTGCTTACGGCCACTTTGGGATTCCTCCACAGACGTCTCAGTCACCTGTTACAGTAGGTCGAAAGGAGATGTCTCGGCAGGATTTGTAAGGAGTTCTTTTTATGGGAACCCCATTGCAATTCAATCGGGTTCATCAATTAACTTTCTCACTGTTGCATAAGTACATTTTACACCGGTCCCCAAAAGGTCAAACAAAGAAAAGAAGGACTTTGGCCTGCCTGAGACCACATTGGAGGCTGGTACTCCATCAAACAAACATGATGGCCCTCACAAACAGTAGATATGATAAGACTTCAGTAGCCTGCTTTATCTACAGTAAGTAGGGTATTTAAAGTTTAAAGCTGTGCAGATCTCAAAAGCTGTCTGGCAAGCAAACTCAATCCCATCAAATCATCTTATGGTCAGGTACTTGAAGACACACAAACCTGATAGAACATTTCCGAGGCTTGCCTCCTAGTAACAAGCAAATTGTAGATTTAATTTGTACATATTTTACATACATTTCCTATGTGATGAACTACATTTCTTTGGAGAATGCACATACATAATAGGATCATCTACATTTTTGAAAGATTACTGCATTTCAATTTATGATACACATATGTATAAATAGCAAGTAATATGTATATTACATGTTCAAGTTATTGGGAAAATGTTGTGCAGTTTAAAATTGTACACAGTTTGCAATGGATACCTGATGCTCAAACGCGACTTCTAACCAGATCATCAGTTCATACGATCTAAAGACTCTTAAAATACATCAAGTAGAAAATCTGACAAACATCCAAAAATATATATTTAGCATATTAACATAAATATACCCTCACAAGGCTCAGAAGAGTGTACACGTTTTCAGCATTGCTACTGTATTAACCTTCGGTAAAGTAAATTGTCACTTGCTAAAACACAGTAGCAAGTTGACCTTTTAAGCTTGAGTTATGGGAAGAAGCTTGTGCTCTTACAGCACATCATTCTAAAGGAACAGTGTCTGTCTCTCTCTTTCTACAGAGTTTGTGTTATCATTTGTACTCATATTTGTTCGTAAAAAATCCTGAGATGAGTATATCAGATATTTAGCAGTATTCCTGTTCTCATAAAACAGCTCAGTTATAAAAGTTTGTCCACTGAACTCTCCTCTCACCCTCATATCTTTATGGACCATCAGAGTATGGATAAAAATGTACAGCTAATTATTTCCCCAAGCAGAATGCGTCTCAATAAATAGTATTTAAATACGGTATATGCCATTTGGTAGATGTTAAGATGTAATGTTTGTTTCATTACATAGATGATGTTAGTTGTCGATTAAGTAGTACCTATAGTTAGTTATCTGTGAAAGATATGCTCTACTTTAACTGTGCTGTCCAGATATGGTAATGCTCCAACTGCTGGTACATCTGTGTTGAGTGTGTTGATCCATCAGGGTTGGCTTATCAAGTCCTGAGAATGAGGTGAAGCGATCAGTCCACACAGGGACACAACTTCACACTGATTGCCTGCTGCGCCTAGGGATCCTCCACCACACAGCAAGGGCAGAGGCACACTCCAGGGGGTTAGGCAATGGTGCAGGTCTTGGACTTTCCCCCCTCTGGAACCTCATCTGCTGTTTAAACAGAAAACCAGACAGCAGGACAGTGAGGCAGCAAGTAGCAACACAGCAATGACATGCATAGCAACACAAATCAAATCAAAAGTTTGATTGATTTGATTTAATAGCAAGACAGGAAGCAGCAATATAAACAGTAAGAAGACTGTCTCAGTTTGTCTATAACTTAACTTAGGTAACCTTAACACCAAGGTTAGGTAACTTTGTGGCCTGAATGTCCACTGGAGCCTTGGCTAGTGTATGCATTGACAAGCCTCAGGCACTGTGTCTAAAATAATGGTACTTACTGGTATGGATATTTCTCTGGAGATTGTACAAATCTTAATGTTTTGTACACTCTTGGTATATCACTTTATTAATCACCGTTTGGGGGATTATTAAAGTACTAACTTATCTTATAATAAATGTTTATTTTGACATATGGTGACCAATATTATGTAAACATTAGATTTTTAAAACTTCTTAAATTCAATTAAAAATAGAACTTCAATTCATGGTTTGAATTGAAATAAATTCCAAATTGACTCCAACCCTGATTTCTTTGAGACTTGAATGTATTTCAAATGTCACCTGGTGGTGCCTCAAGCTTCTTTTTCTCTTCCTCAATGGCCGCCATCTTGGCAGCGTGGATGTCGGCCAGCTCTTTCCAGTTCTTTAGGTTGATGTTCAGCCCATCAAACATGGGGGTGATCTCTACGTGGAACCTTGAGAATTCCTGCACACAAGTAGGCCCCATTTAATGCAAGCATTCACATACCCGGGACTGTCACTCAGCCTGACATATTCCTTTAGGGTGCAAACATTCCTGCTGGGGAGTTTATCTGGTGCACACTTGGAGATAGATAAGCCTACTAGGCTCTCAGGTGGTCTAAACTGGATGGCTCCGTCACCGAAGTTGATATTGATAGTTCACAGAGAAACTGATCTCATCTACTTTTATAAGGATGATTCCGTTTCCAAAAATAAAATGACAAATACCACAAGCTGATTTCTTTCTAATCGATCCCAATGAATTAAGACAAAAAAATAGGGCCTGGTTGAATTTCAACCAGCCAGGCAGTTACCTTGTATACGAACGCACACACAAACTGAATGAAACCGCACTGCATCTTGGGTAACTCCGCTGCACAGTTTCTGTCCATCATGGGCTGAGGAGAAATGAACGAGATGGGGTAAGATCAAAACAAACAGAGAACTAACATAAGTTAGTGATTACTTTATAAACATCTATTGTGAAGAAACTGCGGTTTTCTTTCCTCACAAACTCACAATGGGTTGCTGATCGAGAACGGTCCTTTCCAAGTCACCTTGCTCCCAGAACTCAGCTGCGACCATAAGAGCCACCTATGAGGTATAGAATAGGCAGCAAAGAATGTATCAGTACTAATCTGCACCTTGGAGCCTCCTGTGGTCTATATTGTTTGGAGGAAATGGAAAAAGGGATTTTGTTCTCCTGTGTTGTTTTGTTTCATGACATGGTGGACAGATACAGCACCCACCTTGCTCTGGACTTCCCATGGTTTGGTGATGGCAGACAAGTCACAACCTGTCATCATCATGGCCCTGACACACAAGAAGGGACAGTACTGTTAGAGGAATTATTCCAGAATCATACAAGAATCTTCATTAATGTTATAAAAGCAACCATAAACTGTGGCAATGTGCACTTTAAGAAAAGTGGCCAACCGCCTCAAGTTTGCAATTGTGTAGCAAACCCCCGAGATGGCGGACAGAAGAACATTCCTACTCACATGATAATTTCCTTCCTGATTGGGTTGTTGGAAATATGATCGATTTTATCCTTCTCGGTTTCCATTGGCTCAGTGGCGTTCACAATGTTCTGGAACATTGTTCTTTTTCTGGGGGCCAGACCAACAGTCAAATTAGCAGTTTGCACATGATAGGTGATACTGATTCAGTATATTAAGAAGCAGCTATATCGGAGATAATAACAATTGTAAAAACCCACTTGAAGTACAAGGCCAGATCAGTGGCAATGATGCAGACGTCAAACAAGTGCTGTACAGTCTCAAACTGACGCTTCTGGAGATTCACAAAGATGTTCAGGCTCTGAAGGAGGAGTAGAGAAAAATGTAAGAGTTCAACTCCCGCGATTGCCTTGTGTACAAACACTGGCCCAAAAAAAGTGCACTCTATAGGGAATAGGGTGCCATTTGGGACACAGCACTGGAGTCAGGGGTCTCTAACCTCCTCAGCCATGAGCGTCTTGCTATACTCCAAATGGTGCCTCTCCATGATGGAGGATCCGTGCAGTTTGGCTAAAGGCGATCCACTCCTGCAGGTCAGAGAGGGGTAACACCCAATCGTTAGACCCCAAACGGCACATTCCAAACCAATAACAGATAACTAAACTGTGATGATTTTAAGAGTGCTTCGAGTGCTGGTTGGCGTTTTTTTTCTCCGTCATGCATTTTGTTCTGACAGCAGCTCTGCAGAGTGGTCGCTATCTGGCACAGCCACAAAGTCATCAAATCTGATTTTAAACCGAACCCTAACCTTAACCCTAACCTTAACCACACTGCTAACCCTAATGCCTAACCCTTTTACAATATAACCAGTTTTGACTTTGCAGCTGGTCTATCTAAGGGGAAATCGCTCAGTTCTGCCTCCAAGACAAGACTCATGACAATAAACGTCAATCTGCGCTTTTAATGCTCATAGGTAAACGGAGGGGGTTCTTACTTTGTCTGGTATAAGTTGTTGGTCCCCCTGTGGTCAATATCGTGGCAGAATGCAGCGGCCACCATGGCAAAGGCATCCAGGTCAGAGTAATATTTCCTCAGCCTGCCAGTCTGTGAAGCAAAAGGGCTGATCCATTATATTTTCTCTTATTGTTTTTCTACTTCACAAACAACATCACACAAAGAAACGACCCATTATCAAACAAAATGGGAGGGGTGGGGTGATCGATCCATTATCAAACAGTTGGCCCACCTCCCTGACCTACATTAGTGGGCAGCCATTGGTTGGCAGCATCAATGTCTCTAAACAAACATGAACTTTTAACTACTCTTCTTTTGGTGAGGTTATCCACCGTCATTCTGTAAATCGATGTGGGTTTCAGGTGATAGTACTGGTGCTGTAGGAGTAAAGGGACTCACCTGTAGAAGACAGAACATGGTCTGGCCCACGTTGAAGCCGTGTCTCCAGTTGTGGTAAGTGATGTCACGGTAACCTTTCCGGACAGTGTACATCCATCGCGTGAGGGTCTGGTTGTACATGGGAAAAGGAAACACTATGACATGAGGGATATTTTACCAATGATCTGTTTGTCACTTTTACCACGAGCTACAGTACATGTACAGTACATGTTACCTCAACTACCTCGTACCCCTGCACGTTGACTCCGGGACCGGTGCCCCTTGTATATAGCCTCGTTATTGGTATTTTATTGTTGCTATTTTCTATTTATATTTTCTATTCTATTTGCTAATTTCCTTACTTTTTAACTCTGCATTGTTGGGAAAGGGCTCGTAAGTAAGCATATCACGGTAAAGTCTACACCTGTTGTATTCGGTGCATGTGACAAATAACATCTGATTTGATTTGTATGAGCAAACCAGTAAGACATAGCCTAGTAGTTTGACAAAATGAATGTATTGAGTCATGTACAGTTTATACATTGCAATGCATTCTGGGGACATTTACTGTATAATGCTGAGGTTACAACTAAATAACTACATTCAAATAAACATGATTGTTTTACTAGCCAGGGGCTTCAGGACTGACCTCTGCTGGCACTTTGAACTTCTCCACCACGTTCAACTCAAAGAAGCAGCGAATTCCGCACATGATGAGGCCGTGCTCAGTCACAGGAAAGTCACTGAAGGAGAACAGTAGCAGGTCGACGTCTATGGCCACAGGACAATTTGATCTCTACACAAGGGCAAATGAATAACCAAATATGTATTAACTGCTGAGTGCACTTTCACAGGCAGTTGAAGGTATTATTAACCTGTTCATAACTTCATGTTCTGTGTTTGGTATCGTGCCCTTGTCCAAGTGGATCACTCACACCACTCTGCCACATTATCATTGTGTCTCTACCCACTTTCACTGACAGCCTGAAACATGATCCTACCAAGAGTTTGTACATCTCTTTCTGGTCACAGTCCTCTGGATCCGCATCAAACTTTTCCTTTGTGTTCTGTGGAAAGAGAAAATGTATGTCCCGTGAGGCTAGTTCCCTCTGTGAATCTCCACTGTCTATACGGTCTAAGATCTAACATATCTCAGGTCTCACCAGGATACTCTGCATTTCTGTGTTGGTGCATCTAGTCTGGCACATGAGCATCTCCTGGGCGATGTCCTTTCTCCACTCCATTCGGTTCAGTCTGTCGTACGTGTCGCAGTTCAACACCGACCATCCCAGGAACTGAGTGAGGGCCTGGAACAATGCAGACAGGTCTTTACCACCTCATACGTTCACAGCCCATTATAGGAATGATGAGAGAAGTGGTTGATATGACTGATAGAGAGAAAAGGAGAGAGAGAGAGAGAGCACGCAAAAGAGAGAGAAAAAGAGAGAGAAAGAGAGAGAAAGTGAGAGAGAGAGTGTGAGAGAGAGCGAGAGAGAGAGTGGATGTCTGTGCACTTACCTCAGTGATCTGTTCGTCGTGCTCATCGAATGGTTTACCATCTTTCCTGTTGAAGAAAGTGGCAATACCCACGATTTCTTCCTTTTTGTTGACAATGGGAAGGGACAAGACGTTCTTGATGACGAAACCTGACTCATCCACAGCCTCTTTCTGAAAGACAAAACGGCATGAAGTCGATTAGTAAACGCTTTGAGAATGATCCCTAGAATATTGCATTTTAGGGATACAACACCAGTCGGAGGGCTGGTGGCCGTCTTCAAATAGCACATGTTGCTGTTGACTTGATATATTGTAACACCAAGGTCATCCTATACTCAATACCATAGTCCTCACCTGGAACGTGAAGTACTCATCAGCGGCAACGTTCATCATGTTACAAATCTACAGAAGAAGAAGACATATTTTAGTCAAATCACTCCTTTTTCGCAATCAAATGTTTTTTTTAAATGTAGTAATAATATTGCCAGAAAACATGAATACATACATACAAAATTAAGTTACACCCCCACCCCCATCCCAATCCTAAACAATCCGAGGACCTGAGGGATCAAATTAAATAAACATACATGGATCAATAAATAAATAACAGTCAAATCACTCTCAAAAGTCTCCAATGTACAGTAGGCCCTACATGCTTGTGGATAGTATATGGTCTGTGGTTAATGTATGGACTACATGCACTCTTTCACATCAACTTACAAAACCGTTCTCTGACACGTAAGTGGGGAGCCCACTCACCAGGGCCCAGTGGTCAATAGGAGGACCCCTAAATGAAACAGAGTGAGTAAGAAAGTGAGTGATGTGTTTTGGGACTTTCAGACTTTTTGGTTTCTTCAGAAAGCATAATAATGAGTGATTTATGACAAGAAGCTACTGGTACTTACGGTATGACTTTGATTTCCTCTTTGGGTCCTTCTAAGAGATAGTCGATGATCTTGTAGAAGATGACTTCCTGCAGATGCACAGGACAACATTCACTGGCTGTGATTGTGTAATAGACAAGGCAGTAGAGACAAGAGCAGAGTGCTTAGCGAGAATCATATCAAAGGTAAATGGATGCTTACCCTTCCGTCGGGGGTCTTTGGTCCGCTGTATGGCGGTACGTCTCCCAGCTTCACTGGCCACTCATCGTAGAACTCCTGCAAGAAGAGAGGGAAGACATTAATCAGGACTTCAGTGTTCCCATTTAGAAACCACAGAGGGAGCAGATCCAAAATGGCGCCCACATCAAGACAGTGATAAAACAGCAATATGCCTTAGCATATCATACACTAGTAACAAACCTTCTCTTTGGTCATGTCCAAGAGGCCCACAGAGTATCTTTCACAATTGAGGTAGATTCTCACAGTGTACAGAGCTTTGTGGAACTGTCTCTCAATGTCTGTCAACTCTTCAAATACTTTGCTGGCAGACCACAGAAGGACCTAGTGAAACAAGGGGAGAATAATAGATGTTGTTGTTGCTTTTTTTAATGGGGAAACTGTTATAATTATTGAGTCATGGATTGCATGGTGAAACACGGCTTTACAGGAAACTTTAACTGATATGATGATATAGTATGATGATCATTGATACACAGTGCATTCTGAAAGTATTCAGACCCCTTGACTTTTTCCACATTTTGTTACGTTACAGCCTTATTCTAAAATTGATGAAATTGTTTCGTTTTTTCCTCATCAATCTACACACAATACCCCATAATGACAAAGAAAAAACAGTTTTTTTAGAAATGTTTTTGCAAATTTATATAAAAAAAAAAACCTGAAATATCACATTTGCATAAGTATTCAGACCCTTTACTCAGTACTTTGTTGAAGCACCTTTGGCAGCGATTACTGCCTCGAGTCTCTTGGGTATGACGCTACAAGCTTGGCACACCTGTATTTGGGGAGTTTCTCCCATTCTTCTCTGCAGAACCTCTCAAGCTCTGTCAGGTTGCTGCACAGCTATTTTCAGGTATCTTCAGAGATGTTCGATCGGGTTCAAATCGGGGCTCTGGCTGGACCACTCAAGGACATTCAGAGACTTGTCCTGAAGCCACTCCTGCGTTGTCTTGGTTGTGTGCTTAGGATCGATGTCCTGTTGGAAGGTGAACCTTCGCCCCAGTCTGAGGTCCTGAGCACTCTGGAACAGGTTTTCATCAAGGATCTCTCTGTACTTTTCTCTGTTCGTCTTTCTCTTGATCCTGACTAGTCTCCCAGTCCCTGCCACTGAAAAACATCCCCACAGCATGATGCTGCCGCCACCATGCTTCCCCGTAGGGATGGTGCCAGGTTTCCTCCAGACGTGATGCTTGGCATTCAGGCCAAAGAGCTCAATCTTGGTTTCATCAGACCAGATAATCTTGTTTCTCATTTTCTGAGAGTCCTTTAGGTGTCCTTTTGGCAAACTCCAAGTGGGCTGTATGTGCCTTTTGCTGAGGAGTGGCTTCCGTCTGGCCACTCTACCATAAAGGCCTGATTGGTTTAGTGCTGCAGAGATGGTTGTCCTTCTGGAAAAACCCATTGGGTTCTTGGTCACCTCCCTGACCAAGGCCCTTCTCTCCTGATTGCTCAGTTTGGCCGGGCGGCCAGCTATAGGAAGGGCTTCCAAACTTCTTTCATTTAAGAATGATGGAGGCTACTGTGTTTTTGGGGACCTTCAACGCTGTAAAAAAAAAAAAATTGGTACCCTTTTCCAGATCTGTCCCTCGACACAATCCTGTCTCAAAGCTCATGGCTTGGTTTTTGCTCTGACATGCACTGTCAACTGTGGGATCTTATATAGACAGGTGTGTGCCTTTCCAAATCATGTCCAATCAATTGAATTAACCACAAGTGGACTCCAATCAAGTTGTAGAAACAGCACAAGGATGATCAATGGAAACAGGATGCACTTGAGCTCAATTTTGAGTCTCATAGCAAAGGGTCTGAATTCTTGTGTGAATAAGATATTTCTGTTTTTTATTTTTAATACATTTGCAAACATTTCTAAAAACCTGTTTTCGTCATTATGGGGTAATGTGTGTAGATTGATGAGGATCTTTAAAAAAAAAACGATTTTAGAATAAGGCTGTAGGGAAAAGGGGAAGGGTTCTTAATACTTTCCGAATGCACTGTATGACTGATACATTACACCACTCTTCGTATTCTTCAAACACTAATAGCAAATTGCCTTGGTGAACTTTGTCTTTGTATTCAAGGGCCAGCATGACTGACACAGTTGATGACAGCTCATGTTGAATGGTGGGGTTCACTGGGTTCTTACCTGACCTTTCCTGGATTCCACATTGAACATGTATGCAGTGTGATGCTGTGTGGCAATGACTTGGGCAAAGACCAAGTACTTGTTCCAGAGCTGAGAACCAAATCAGATTAAATCAATTCTCAGTTCAGCAAACAGGCATTCATCTGATGCAATGTCCTCCAGACTACTGATACCATACAACCCTCACACCGTGCTAACAATGAATATGCAGTATTGCCACCTCTCTTGATCTAGAGTACCCCTGGTAGTTTTATTGCACTATTAGCTTGGCTTTTAAAGTAATATTGATTACTAGGGCAATGTAGGCTATACAGTGTATGTATGTCATGTATCATGTGAATTGTGCTATTATGTATTAATCATATGGTTTTTGAAAGGTTTTTTCATAAAGACTAATACTGAGAAACCTTTCTAAGACTGGTATTTGCTTTTGAGAGCTCAGGACTTACTTCCTCATCGGCTTTTGAGAATTCTTCAGCCCCAATTTTGTTTAGTGCCATGGCAACACCAAGGCATTCCTTATCAGCCATCATGGGGAATGAGAGGATGTTTTTGGTTTTGTATCCTGTCTGCTTGTCCACAAAGTCACTGAAACGGTTATTCTGGAAGTGAAATAAAGTATATTGGATCAAGACATTAGTCGCGTTCGCACTGCAATAAGCCCAGGGCTAACAGCCTCCTTAGCCCTGAGTTAAGAGAATGCCGTGTGTAAAGGTCTACTGAGCACACAGTCACTAGACAAAAACTTACCTCTGCTTGCCATGCTTTCTGTAACCTGCACATTATGGATGTCATTGAAATGCCACAATTCTATTACCATTATCTCGAGAGTAATAAGAATGGTTTTCAAATCACTGAAAATATCATGGGCTAATCAAAGTAGCCAAATTATGGACATCTTCTGGCTAACAAAGCCCAGATTGAACCCCTACTTGAATTCTGTAGTTAATTTATACATTCAGTAGGGTGTTCATGCAGAAATACATGTTGACCAATTACAACATTTATCTTCAGTCATCCCCAGTTTAACATAAACAGTTTTGCAATCATAAAACGGGACATTTCTGTTTTGAATATGATAAAATATGAAATGAACTAAAGAATAAAATACTATGTAGATAAATTAATGTAGGCCTACGCAATTAATTCATGACAAATTAACCAGAATAACGACAGTTTCATGGCTTCTGGAGGTAAAAGGGATTTTCTGCACTATATAGAGGGATAACAACCATGACACATGGGCCACATTAACATTTAAAATGCATCCCTTTTTCAAGGATACATGTATCTTCACCGCATACCTGGTGAAAGGAACTAATCAAAGTTTGCATTGGTCAGACTTCTGGACTCAGATAATCAATGCCAGACGACTATAGGCAACACCTTAAAAAAAATTCCATGAAAGTGAATTAACAAAAATAGATGACACAGAGAACAGACATGGATGAATCATTCTTTCATTATCTTCTCAAATCTGCATCAGTTCAAATGTCAAACTTATGTGTGAAACGAATGACTTTTTAAAATTTGTATCCAACGTCTCCATTTATCTGACAAGAACTGTGTGCATACAGAACAAGTGTGAATACATTGGGATTGCTTTAGGTCACATTTTACGCCCGCTTTGGCGCGTGTACCCATTTTATATGCGCTTTGGCGCTTGGGCACCTGCTGACAATGGCACTCACCTTTGTAACATCCGGAATGTTTTGCATCTTTTTGGAGTGCGCTGTGTATCCAACTACACCCATATCGACTGGAAACACAATCTCATTAGCGGGGTTGACTAGGTTTTCTTCGTATTTGGAGGTAGGGGTGACATTGAAGAGCGTCGTTGTAAGCTCAGGTATTCCATTTCTAGCTCGAAGACCAAAGTAACTGCACCGGTCGGCATTCAAAATCGAGCAAACTCTCTGCAGGACCTTGTGCAATACCTTTTCCATAACGATTTGCGATTGCATTTCTTTGACCAGGTCATAGATGATGTTGGCCTCCTGAATTTGGGAGACATCTTTGAAGGAAGACTGATCTTTGAGATTTTCTGCGAACGTTGTCGCGATCACTTCCGGGCTCAACTTTTTGTCAAAATACTCTTTGGCGAACTGGGGATTGTTCTCCAGGTACTTCTCCACACTATCCTTGTCTCCCATTTTGAATTGTTCTCGTTTGCCTCCCTTCTCTCACAGACGCATCACCCGGTAAAGTCGCAAGGTGTAAACGGTGGGTAGTTAGTGGCCTCCGTTTGCACCGACGTGCATCCTCTGCTGTGGTGCTGGACAAATCACCAAAACGTCCTTTACTCTGCTACAAGCTGACAGAATGTAGTGGCTTAGAGACTGAAAGGATAAGAGGGGCCGCTAATTAATGTGACATCATGACATTAAAGCCCTAAGCTTTCTTAACCTGCAAATCCCAACACAGATAATTTTATATTGGACAATCCAATCTGAGTCAAGCAAGGCAGGTTGTTTTGGGCTATCTCCCTACTGCAGCGTGGTAGAGAATGTTCATTTTGGGACAAAATTGTTGACTCATCAAATATATTATCCACCCAATATTCCCACTTGAGTAGAAAGTAGTTGGACAGTTGACCTTAAGGAACAACTCTTCAGTTCTCCACTATAGTTCCAAGAAAACATTTGAGAAAGGTTTGTGGAGGGGTCATGCAAGTAATAGCTGGTCCCAGCCTCCCCACCACAGAACTCTCTCTCACAGGGATTTGTTTTCATAAGAATTGCCCTACTTATATTTACAGTCAAAGTGAAGACAAATGCCAAGTAGGTAGGTTAAATGCATCAGTAAAGCAATTCAAAAAGGAGCTAAATTAAATTAGTTCCCTCTGTAATGTCTTTGACCAGTCCATTTTTGCCTTGGTACGGATCCAGTGTGGTAAACATGCAGTGGAACAAAAGACACCTGGGACAAGTATTTTTATGGATGTGTGCATACCACCCCACTAAAACATTGATACACCTACTGCATTATGTCCACAGTGTTGGGAGAAGTGCTTGATCTTAATGACCTCAATCTCACTGTCATAGGGCAGTCTGGAAGCCTTGCCAAGTGAGGAGAATCAGAGTTCTGAGAAAGATGGTCCTATTGTAACCCTATCACACAGTCTGGCAAGGCAGGACAGGGAGAGTTTCTCTGTCTATTTTCACATGTGGGATTAAGACTGGCCCATAATGTGTTTACGGGGAACAATGGGTCTTTCTCTCTCCCAGCCAACACAGCAAGCAACTGAATTCTATTCAGAGAGCAAGGCAATAAAAGATCTGTATCAATGGGACTTGGCAGTCTAAATCCCTTATTAAGTAAAAGTGATTAGTGGGATGTCCTCCTTGACAGAGAAAGAGAGAGATGGGGCCTGGCCTGGTACAGTGGAATGGATTAGTCACATGGACACTAGGAGTTAATCTCATGAAGAAAGCCATGTGGTAATAACGTCGCTGGCTGCAATGAGACGAATAGGGAAACAACAATAGACTAGATACATAAAGTCTGCAATCAATTTGGATTGGTTGTGTTCAAAAAGTGATCCCATTCCATCAAACCCCACGGTCTGTCATTGCAGTAGTGTGTGAACCGGCTGCTGCCTCTCAGTTCTGTTAGGGTCAACAGACTCCAAGTGAATAACAAGCAGCACTGTGTCCAGAAAGGCAGCCACACCAACCAGGTTACTTGTGTTGATATAAATATAAAACATGTGGAGGACTTTCCCTCAATCACCATCTGCTACTGATTAATCAGCCTTCCCCTATCATCACCTTTCCACACTGTAGATCCCTGATCGGATGCTGCTTGGCGAAGAGCGTTGTGGTTGGTTGTAAACAAGCTTCACAGGTGACTGTAACCAACCTGATGGATTGTACAGTTGGGGGTGTACCACAAAGTTACAAAACACCTCATGAAGTTACAAAACATTCATAATACGCGTCGCCCTGCTACCTAAAGAGAATTTATATATACAGTATATACAGTGCATTTGGAAAAAATTCAGGCCCCTTGACTTTTTCCACATTTTGTTACGTTACAGCCTTATTCTTAAATGGATAAAATAGGCCCCCCCCCCCCCTCAATAATCTACACACAATACCCAATAATGACAAAGCAAAAACAGGTTTATATACAGTTTTGCAAATGTATAACCCCCCCCCCCCCCCGAAATATGACATTTACATAAGTATTCAGATCCTTTACTCATTACTTTGTTGAAGGCCCTTTGGCAGCGATTACAGCCTCGAGCCTTCTTGGGTATGAGATGGTAAGCTTGACACACATGTATTTGGGGAGTTTCTCCCATTCTTCTCTGTAGATCTTCTTAAGCTCTGTCAAGTTGGATGGGGAGCGTCGCTGCACAGCTATTTTCAGGTCTCTACAGAGATATTCAATGGGGTTCAAATCCAGGCTCTGGCTGGGACAGTCAAGGACATTCAGAGACTTGTCCTGAAGCCACTTCTGCCTTGTCTTGGCTGTGTGCTTAGGGTCGTTGTCCTGTCGGAAGGTAAACCTTCGCCCCAGTCTGAGGTCCTGAGCGCTCTGGAGTAGGTTTTCATCAAGAATCTCTCTGTACTTTGCTCCGTTCATCTTTCCCTTGATCCTAACTAGTCTCCCAGTCCCTGGGGATGGTGCCAGGATTTCTCCAGATGTGACACTTGGCATTCAGGCCAAGCGAAGAAACCACTACTAAAGGACACCAATAATAAGAAGAGACTTGCTTGGGCCAAGAAACACAAGCAATGGACATTAGACTGGTGGAAATCTGTCCTTTGGTCTGATGAGTTCAAATTTGAGATTTTTGATTTCAACCGCCGTGTCTTTGTGAGACGCAGAGTAGGATGATCTCTGCATGTGTGGTTCCCACCGTGAAGCATGGAGAAGGTGTGATAGTGTGGGGGTGCTTTGCTGGTGACACGGTCTGTGATTTATTTAGAATTCAAGGCACACTTAACCAGCATGGCTACCACAGCATTCTGCAGCAATTCGCCATCCCATCTGGTTATGCTTAGTGGGACTATAATTTGTTCTCCAACAGGACAATGACCCAACCCACCTGCAGGATGTGTAAGGACAATTTGACCAAGAAGGAGAGTGATGGAGTGCTGCATCAGATGACCTGACCTTCACAATCACCCGACCGCAACCCATTTGAGAGGATTTGGGATGAGTTGGACCGCAGAGTGAAGGACAAGCAGGCAACAAGTGCTCAGCATATGTGGGAACTCCTTCAAGACTGTTGGAAATGCATTCCAGGTGAAGCTGGAGAATGCCTAGAGTGTTCAAAGCTGACATCAACTAAATTTATTGATTTTATATTATTATTGTTAATCCTTATTTTACCAGGTAAGTTGACTGAGAACACATTCTCATTTACAGCAATGACCTGGGGAATAGTTACAGGAGAGAGGAGGGGGTATGAATGAGCCAATTGTAAGGCAAAGGGTGGCTACTTTGAAGAATCTAAAATATATTCAGATTTTTCTAAACACTTTTTTGGTTACTACATGAAAATAGTAAAAATAAAGAAAAACCCTTGAATGAGTAGGTGTATCCAAACTTTTGACTGGTACTGTATATGCATATATAGTTTGGAATACTATGTTACATATCCAGCAGATAAAAATCGAACTTTTTCCTGACTCTGGTACTGGTCCAGCCATTCTTTGGGGCAACTGATGCTTTTTGCGGTTTAGCCGTGCCAAGTTACATAAGACGCATGTTTGGCTTTTCCGAGTTTCCTTTTCTGGGGTGCTGGACTCCTGGGTCACGGTTATATGGTCCCAGAAAGAAAAACAAATATCTGCCTGGGAAGCTTAATGGCAGCTTTAAACCTAAAAACAAGGTTTAATGGCCATAAAAGTAAGTGCCTGCACCCTCATTTACTGTATATGGCCATTTCATAACACTTTACATACAGCCTGCAGGTATAATGCTTTATAACTTGTTATCGTGTATGAGCCTTTATAATGTCCTATTTGCTGGTGTGGTATGATCAATGGAATACAACTATTGATTAATTCTGTTTGATCACTCACTGTATTGAAATGTTTTTCTCTTTGATATTGATTGCATAGCAAACTAGAAGTCAATGTTCTTTTCTCCACAGGATGTTCTATACAGGATAGGATCTATTATAGATTTATTTAACATTGAGCAATAAAATAATATTTAACATGATTGCCTAACATAGCTTTCGAGTGAAAAGTGAAAAATGTTAAAGGCCCAGTGCAGTCAAAAACGACATGTCATGTGTTTTATAAATATTTCCACACAATGAGGTTGGAATGATACTGTGAAATTGTGAAAATTGCCTTTTTAGTGTAAGAGCTGTTTGAAAAGGCCGCCTGAAATGTCTGCCTGTTTTGGAGAGATGGAGTTTTGGCTTTCCATGGTGACATAACCATGCAGTAAATTAGTTAATAGACCAATAAGAAAGAGAGTTCCAAACATCCCTGCCAATAACAGCTCATTTTCAGTTTCCCCCTCCCCACTCAGACCACTCCCAGACAGTCCGAGCAAAATTATTACTTGAGAAATTGCTGTTTGCTGAAAGCTATTTTTGAACATTTAAATTTCAACCAATCACAGTAAGGTACTTAATTGTTACCCCAAAATGATTTGATGTTGAGATAAAATCGGTTGCATTGAACCTTTAAGAAAAGTGGAGTAATGACATCACACTGGGCACAGACGTCAGATCAACAGCTAGTTTTGATTTACATTTGGTTGAGTTATCAACTAACGTAAATTCAACATGAATTCATTGTGAAATCAACAAGATCAGTCATCATGCCATTGGATTTAGTTAAAAAGTTGGGTGAAAAAAGACGAAATTCCCTTACGTTGATTACTTTTTTCAAAACCAATCACGTTTCCAAGTTGATTCAACATCATCACATTGACATTTTTGTTGAAATGACATGGAAACAACGTTCATTCAACCACAGTTTTCGCCCAGTGGGATGAGACTAACCAGAAGTAACATATTGTAGTTGTTCCAGGGGGAAAAAGCGAGCTGAAACATTTCTTTCAAAGTCTGGATCTGGACGTTAACCCGGGGCTCGTACTGCTGAAGCAGAACATTTCACGGTTAGTGATTGATAGTGAGTATGTATAATGTATAGTATTCCAGATATGCTCTTGCCTTTACCCACAACAGATGTTTCATAAGGCAGCAAAAACACATTTTTGGGACTGGGGTCAAATGTGCAGAACACATTTGGACAAAATGGGAGTCTTGGTTGGAGTTACGTAATGTTTTCCCAATTGGTTAGGGGCTGTCTCACATCTGTTGTTGTTCTTACTCAACCCTGGCTGTGGCAGGACTCTACACTATAAAAACCTCTGTTTGTAGATGAACAGCACCTCTAAGGCACCTCAGACTTTACAAGGTATGAACTGCATGGGAAGGGATAGTAGGGTTTTACATGTACTCTGCTTAGGGTTTTTCTGGCAGATCTTCTTTTTTTACTGTCAATTACCTTTTTAACTCACTTTTCATATTTTTGATTAGTTTGCAACCTTTTTTAGATTGAAGCTGTAATGGAGTGGTATATGGCCAGATGTACTGATTGTGATGTTGTGATATTTTCTTATGACTCTGGGCTCTGTCTTCCACAGATCCATCAACAAGGCAACATGCTGAGAATCTGTGTGGCCCTCTGTGTTCTGGCGACATGCTGGGCACAGGACTGTCAGGTTTCAAACATTCAGGTCATGCAGAACTTCGACAGAAGCAGGGTAAGAACAAAATTCACATTTCCGAAATGTCACTTTCCATAAAGTATCTCTGCTCTTGTCCAATTTGATCTATCAGCCTTGGAATGTTCAATGTAGAATGTAACTGGAATTTCATTCATTGTATGTTATGCAGAGATTGATAGAGCTCTCATTTCATCTTGCAGTATACTGGTAGGTGGTATGCTGTGGCCAAGAAAGATCCTGTTGGTCTGTTCCTCCTGGACAATGTTGTTGCTCAGTTCTCAGTAGATGGAAGTGGCAAAATGACTGCAACTGCCCAGGGAAGAGTTATCATCCTTAAGTGAGTTCTGTTTACTTCCAAACGATCAAAATTGTTTCTCAAACCTTCTAAAATTCATCATGCATTTACTTCTACTGAACTTACTCATTTATCTTCGCTTCATCCTCCCCTTTTCCTCCCTTTATCTTCCCCTTTCCTCCCTTTATCCTCCCCTTATATTCCCTTTATCCTCCCCATATCCTCCCTTTAAACTTCCCATTTCCTCCCTTCATCCTCCCCATTTCCTCCCTTTATCCTCCCCTTATATTCCCTTTATCCTCCCTTTAAACTCCCCATTTCCTCCCTTTATCCTCCCCTTATATTCCCTTTATCCTCCCCATATCCTCCCGTTAAACTCTCATTTTCCTCCCTTTATCCTCCCCTTATATTCCCTTTATCCTCCCTTTAAACTCTCCTTTTCCTCCCTTTATCCTCCCCCTTCCTCCCCTTTTCCTCCCTTTAAACTCTCCTTTTCCTCCCCATTTCCTCCCTTCATCCTCCCCATTTCCTCCCTTTATCTTCCCCTTATGTTCCCTTTATCCTCCCTATATCCTCCCTTTAAACTCTCCTTTTCCTCCCTTTAGCAACTGGGAAATGTGTGCCAACATGTTCGGCACCTTCGAGGACACTCCAGACCCTGCCAAGTTCAAGATGAGATACTGGGGCGCTGCTGCATACCTCCAGTCTGGAAGTAAGAAAGACTACAGACTCAAAATACAAGACTAAAATCTCCTATTGTTGTACAGAATGTTCCATTGAGTTACACCACCACCAATTGATGATAACTTGACTATTCTTCATTTGTACATGATAGCATGCCATTGATGAAGCTGCCTACTGTCCAAAGCCTGCTGTTAAACCAACCATTGCTTTTATTCTGTCTCCTCTCTCCTCCACATAGATGATGACCACTGGGTCATTGACACTGACTACGACAACTATGCCATCCACTACTCCTGCAGAGAAGTTGACCTGGACGGCACCTGCCTGGACGGATACTCCTTCATCTTCTCCCGTCACTCCACCGGTCTGAGGCCTGAGGACCAGAAGATTGTCACCGACAAGAAAAAGGAGATCTGCTTCCTCGGCAAATATAGACGTGTTTCACACACTGGTAAGCGTTGTTATGAGTCAATTTAGTAATTCAAAGTAATACTTTACTTTTGTGCAAAAACCAATTGTGCAACTTCTGGTCTAATTAACTATTATGGAATCCAAATATCAGTTATAAGCTCATTATATGCAGTATGTGTAAACGTGTTTTATTCCTCCATTGCAGGTTTCTGTGAAAGCATCTGATCTGGAACTAGTCAGATGGATATCATGGGTGTAAAGTTCCACATATCAGAATCAGGCTGTAAATATAAACCATGTTCCACAATAAAACAAACCAACCATCACTGGCCAGCCCCTTCCAGCAGTTGGGGAACTTTCCCGTTACCAAAGACATCCATCAACCAAACCAAATGATTTGTATCTGAATGTATCAGGAAGGATATAGGATACTTTACTGATTGACATTGTGTGATGTAGTCTTGAATGACTTTTTGAAATAAATAAAAACACATGGTACTATTTCAGCGTTTATCTTGTATTATTAGCATCAAGGGTTTTAAGTCATACTTTGTGCTCTGATGTCATCAGGTTGGTTTGCCATTCATACAACTGCATTGTCCCGCATGACTTCCATTCAACAGTGACAAAAAGACAATTACTCAAAGATTGTGTTGATAGCCATTGTACTATCATCTTTATTGCACATTTTTGTACAGTGTATAACAAAGTGCAAAGACAGCTTTTGGATACAGGCCAAAACAAAAATCTAATCAAATGAAAAACAAAGACACCCAATTATCTGAAAAAGGACAATTATATATTTATCACCAAACCAGTTGCAAATTGTATAAATAAAATAAATAAAAAAGGCATCAAACTGAGAATTATTCATAAGGCACTGCTTGGAACCAACCATATGAGTATTCTGCAGCAATAACCTTACAGCTAAGTCCTTGTTGTAACATTCCTTGAATAGACACCTTAACCTATTTTCCCCTACCCAAGAGAAGCCTCGCTAATCCTTGGCCTTAAATAGTTTAATGCAAGGACTTACTCATGCAATCTCATTCGAGCTGGTTTGCAAAGTAAGAACTGAGGTGGAAGTGGGCCTTACTCACACATGTAACATTGCCCAGTCCAGCCATTTTTATCTCAATATCAAGTCATTTCTGGGTAACAAGTAACTTACTGTGATAGTTGTCCATTAAAATTGTCAAAAAGAAAGAAAAATAACTTTTTAGCAAAAAACTATTCTCAAGCAAGAATTTTATTAGGAATGTCAGAGTGGTCCGAGTAGAGGACACTAAAGCGGTGCATTAAACACAGTTAGGATTGTGGCTTCGGGAGCAATCCATGGGCCCCTGAGTGGCGCAGCGGTCTAAGACACTGCACCTCAGTGCTAGAGGCATCACTACAGACCCTGATTCGATTCCAGGCTGTATCACAACAGGCCGTGATTGGGAGTCCCATAGGGCGGCGCACAATTGGCCCAGCGTAGTCCAGGTTAGGATTTGGCCGGGGTAGGCTGTCATTGTAAATAAGAATTTGTTATTAGCTGACTTGCCTAGTTAAATAAACTGGTCAAAATTGTTCATACTTTAACAGTGTTAGTTTCCTCAGCTGTACCAATATGATACAAAACACATGAAAAACTGAATTGACTGCACTGGGCCTTTAACACTGATGGAATACACCTTAGGGATGTAAACAATGCTTATAGAAAGACAAGGTACAACAGAAAAAATAAAGGAGCTATGTGGTGAACACTTGTTTCATGTTCTAATCTTACATAAGTTCTATGTCAAAACAATCCACACAAGATTTTAAAAATCACAAAAAATATATTATAATAATAATTCTAAATGGTTTATTCTTGTCAATCAAAAATAGTCACTGATTTCTTGGTAAACACACCTTCAGGATCTTACAGTAGATCATCAGTAGACACTTTAAAATAATGAGAAAGAAACATTGTCATGTAAAAAGAGCATAAACACAAACCAAATAGACTTCCTCTTATAAGATTATATAAAAACAATATCTTATAAACAAAAGCAAGACCGAGACTGGCCAGATGTACTCCCTTTTAATTCCCTATAGGCTGTTCAAGCGAAACAGTAGTCGAGGTGGGCCAGCAGTTCTCTGTGTTGACTGGTGGTGTATGGGGCTCTACACTTTGGACACTCCAGGAAACTCTCGTCCAGAAGGTTTTTGGAGGGCGAGGTGGGGATGGGATCCTCAATGGACAGCCTATCAAACTCCAGCTTGTTGTAAGAACTTGGCTCGGAGAAACGAGACTCTCTCTGCTGTTTTTGAAATTGAAAATACATAGAAACCAATCAATTGGCCCACAGTTGCTTATCTGAAGATAGCAAAGGTATTCATGATGACAATTGAAAAGCAGAAAAGTCAAAAGAATTGAAGTGTACTGCAACATTTTGCAATTGCTTACTTGATGGCTGGATTCCAGTCTTGTGATTTGGTCCCGAGCCTTGCGCAGCTCTTTCAGGACCTTGTGCAACTGATGCTGTAAACTCTGCCGATCAAGTTTCTCGTTCTCAAAGTCTTTGGCAGACAGCTGGATCTGG
The DNA here is from genome assembly GCF_016432855.1 of Salvelinus namaycush. NCBI lineage: Eukaryota > Metazoa > Chordata > Actinopteri > Salmoniformes > Salmonidae > Salvelinus > Salvelinus namaycush. The sequence goes on from NC_052310.1 coordinate 11,666,133, forward strand.
GGGGAATAGACAACAGCAAATCAAGAGAGCACTGCAGAGATCTTGGATGTTGTATTGCATAAGAGATGTTATACAACAGAGTATTTCACAATCTAGAGTCAGGAATGGTTTAGGTTGCCAATAGAAAATACAATTGTATTTGTCACATGCGCCGAATACTAATATTAGCACCCTTGGTAAATATATATTTTTTGTTTATTCTCTTGGTCTTTCAAAATATTCACAAAAATCTAACTTTTATTTAAAGTAAAAAAAATGATTAAAAAAAATTAAAAAATTAAAACAAATATTTTTCTCAAATATACATGTGCTACAATTATTGGCACACCTTCTTTCAATACTTTGTGCAACCTCCCTTTGCCAACAGCTCGGAGTCTTCTCCTATAATGTGTAATGAGGTTGGAGAACACATGGCAAGGGACCTGAGACCATTCCTCTGTACAGAATCTCTCCAGATCCCAAGGTCCATGCTTGTGGACTCTTCTTCAGCTCATCCCACAGGTTTTCTATAGGTTTTAGGCCAGGGGACGGCCATGGCAAAACCTTGATTCTGTGGTCAGTGAACCATTTTTGTGTTGATTTTGAGGTGTGCTTTGGTTCATTGTCCTGCTGGAAGATCCAACCAAGACCCAGTTTTAAGCTTCTTAGCAGAGGCAGTCAGGTTTTGATTTAATATCAGCTGGTACTTGGAGTCCATGATACCATGTATCCTAACAAGTTGTCCAGAGCCTTTGGAAGAAAAACAGACCCACAACATCAAAGATCCCCCACCATAGTTCACAGTTTGGATGAGGTACTTTTCTGCATGGATATATTTCTGTCTACACCAAACCCACCTCTGGTGTTTTTTTCCAAAAAGCTCTATTTTTGTCTCACTTGACCACAGAACCCGGTCCCATTGAAACTTCCAGTAACGTTTGGCAAACTGTAGGCGCTTGCGTTTGTTGTTTGATGACAGCAAAGGCTTTTTTTGTTATGGCAACCCTCCCAAACAACTTGTGGTTATGTAGGTGGCGTCTGATCGTAGTTTTGTAGTTTCTGACCCCAAGACCCAACTAAAGTCTGCAATTCTCCAGCTGTTTTTTTGTCCACTCTCACCATCCTCTTCACTGTGCGTGGGGTCAATATAGACACACGTCCTCTTCCAGGCCGATTGTTAACATCTTCAGTTGCTTTAAAGTTCTTCATTATTGCCCTGATAGCGGAAATGGGCATTTTCAACCGTTAAGCTATTTCTTATAGCCATTTCCTGATTTGTGCAGCTCAACAACCTTTTTTCGCACATCATTACTGTATTCTCGGGTCTTTCCCCACAGTGATGGATGACTACGGGAACTTCGCCTGTATGTCCCCTCATATTTATACCCCAGTGAAACAGGAACTCATGGCTTACCACTTAAATATTCCTAATCACTCAGGTGAATTTAAAAACGTAAAATATGAATTGGAATATACTTCAGTTAGATTTTACTCATAAGAATTTATAGGGGTGCCAATAATTGTGGCACACATGTTTTGGAGAAAAATATTTATTTCACATGTGTTTTTTTCAATAATTTTATTTCAATTAGGTTAATTTCAAAAGGTTAGATTTCTTGTGAATATTTTGAATGAAAGACCAAGAGGATAAACAGCAAAGACATTTTTTTTTTACAGCCCGTTTTGCTCATATTTACTAAGGGTGCCAATATAAGTAGAGTGCACTGTAGACATTACCATGAAATGCTTACTTACTAGCCCTTAACCAACAATGCAGTTCAAGAAAGAGTTAAGAAAATATTTACTAAATAAATGAAAGCAACATTTTTTATAAAAAGTAACACAATAAAATAACAATAACGAGGCTATATACAGGGGGTGCTGGTACCGAGTCAATGTGCGGGGGTACAAGTTAGTCGAGGTAATTTGTACATGTAGGTAGGGCTAAAGTGACTATGCATGGATAAACGACCTACATACCTGCTGTTCCAGTACAGCAACTCTCCTCTGCTCCTCATTTTGATTTAACAGAGATTTCTGGAGTAGATTTACCTGAACAGAAAACAGTATTTTGTCTTAAAGGAAACTGGAGGTCCTATCTACATTCAGTATTACTATGTCTTTTGAAAGAACAGTGGGAAAGTGTAGAGGGTGTGAAGAAGAATAAGGAGCATAGGCGGGAAAGGGGCGGAGACAGGGATCGAACCCCCTTCTCCAGCGGGTATATATGGTTCAGCACAGAACATTTTTATTGAACTGTTGTTAGATAGGTATAGATATTTGACGAGATACAACCCGACTCATTTAAAAACCAACATTTCCCCAGCAACTCTTCCACAGGTCATGGTTGCAAATGACAATGCTTTAGAAATTAACTCACCTGGTCAAACAAAGCTGCACAATAAACCACACAAAGTATCTCCCTGGTGTATAACAGTACCTGCAGCAGCAGCTCAGCAGACCTCTTTCTCTCCTTCTCCAACCTGGCGTCCATGCTGTCCCGCTCGGACCTCATCCTGTCGGCGCGGTCGGCCAAGCACTTCCTCTCCTCGCTGACTGTGTGTCTGCTGCTGAGGCGCTCGGCCTGGAGCTGTTCTCGGGCCTCGGCCACCTCCCGGCAGCGCTCCTCGTACCTCCCCTGGACCCGCGCAGCAGCCTCCTTCTGGGCCTCTACGTCCCGCTTGGCATGCAGCAGAAGCTTGTCGTAGTACTCCTGCAGCTGGGGAGAAGACTTCTCTGGTGCTGGGGAAAAATCAAGCATGGTTACAATATAATATGATCCTCTATGCAACACTTATGAATCGGTCACTAGGAAGAACCGTTTGTCAAGTAGACTTTGCTTTACCATTGTAATAGCTAATTATAACTCATTTGTAAAGGCTAATTATAAGCTTGAGTTAATTTCCAGAACTCGAATTAGCATAAAAAAATCCCCATCAAAATCCATCTGTTTAAACTGGAGCTATCCAGTTTTTTTTTACCATGGGCTGCGTCTCAATCCACCACATCTGCCAATAGCCGTTTTCGGCATCTGCAGTGGAAGGTCTACGACCCCCACAAGCGTCACAGGCTTAGTCTGTATCGCCGATCTGCCAACTTCTGTCTGTAGCATCCGAACGGTTCGAGCTACACACTAATATGACCCTTCTATGGAAAGGTGAGTCTCTCACAAACACACACCTTTGCTCTAGGATGCCCACAAGCCAAACCTGAAAGCAGCCTGGTACCACCGTAAAAATGAATGGAATTATATAGATAGTTTAATGCCTAAAATAAGGGGTTAAATCTGTTGTAAAAAATAAAATAAAAAATAGTTTCCTGATCTTTCTTATATTTCTTCGATATATGAGACACTTCAAAACAAACTTCCTTTAGATTTTTTAACTATCTGTTTTTCCATGTATGAATCTGGTATTCAATGTGTTTCCATGGGCTAATAGCAGTAAGGCCAAATGTTTCATCAAAATGTTTTTATATATTCTTGGGGGGAGACCTAAAGGGTCCTAAAATTCTAAATCAAAAATCGAAATGGTCAGTGCTATGATTATCTTAAAACAATTCCATGTTCGCTTAGTAGAACCCCCCCCTATTAAGAAATGTTGTATTCACAGAATAACAAGCGTTGGCCTAGAGGATAATTATTTTAACCACATGGAACATTTTTTTGTGTGAAATAAGCTTTTATAATGCGGAGAACATTGTGGGATCTGCCGATTTTTAACAGTGGATTTGCTCTTAACAGCAAACGAGTGCCAAATCCCACACTGCACTGTAGGCTCTGAGGCCCTGTTTTTTTTTACCGGCTGAATCGCCTTCTTTGTGTTGTTGTTGGAGAGCTTGGTTGGCTTGATTTAGTTGCTGCTCCAACTCAAGGGTTCTGGCCAGGACTGCCTTGACATAGGCCTCTCGCTGTTGGTCATAAACCATCCACTGTTGGTTCTTCTCCAAAGCCTTACGGAACCCAGGAAAAAGACAAACGGGGGTAAGGGTTAGGTTATACAGTTTCCTTAGCACTCAACGCACTACAATTTTTGAGCAGACAAAGACAAAAACAAAAAGGCAATTTTAATCTTGACAAGTTATTCAACTCACATCTCTCAGGTGATCCTGAACTACTGCAACCTCACCAGTGGGGACCCTGCCATTCTATCAAACAGTATAGAAACACAGGTATTAGAATATATCAAAACAATTGCATAGGTGTACACAACAGATACAATCACTTTCTACGTGAAGACATGGTCTGTTCTATGTGGGTCTGAGGGAGACGAGTCTTGGAAGCTTTACTTAAAAAGTCTAATGCAGATGTTTTTAATCGGAATATCACATCATTTCTGGGTAACAATTAAGTACCTTACTGTGATTGTTTATTTTTGACCATTTTAATTGAAAACAAAAATAGCTTCTTAGCAAAGAGCAATTTCTAGGACCGTCTGGGAGTAGTCTGAGTGGGAAAGGGAAAAGTAGATGTTATTGGCAGAGTAGTTTGGAACACTTTCTTATTGGTCTATTAACTAATTTACCGCCTGGTGATGTCATCAGGCAAACCAAAACTCCATCCCACCAAAACAGGCTGAAATTTCAGGCAAGTCTTTTCAAACAGCTCTTCCACTAAAAGGGCATAATGATAATTTCCCCTATTATTCCAAACTCAGTGTGTAGAAATATATATAAAACACAAGGAAATCAAGATTTTGACTGCACTGGGACGACATTGGGACAAGAGGACATAATAAAATCATTAAAAAGGGCTGTAAGCCTAGCCTAGCTAAATACAAAGCCGCCTCTAGTTAAGTACTGCATACAATAATATAATGCCTAGGGTGTCCTTTAACCAGTCAGTGGCCTAGCCACCTGTTGGCAGCAGCGGCCTAGTCATAGTAAGCCTGGCTGGGATATATCCTCCATAACACCAAGGCCCAACTATCCCTGGAGGGGCTGCCTTCATTCTGCAATCCCTGGAGAGCGACGCCAGGTCCATCTCATAATAATAATGTTAAAGTTAGCCCACAGGTTGACGTCTGATTGCCTGGTAAGACCAGGAAAATGATACCTATGACCTAAGGAGGCGGGATGTCTCAAGGCTGAGCCACTGTAAAAACCTATTGGTCTGTTCAGGCCCTTAACGCCACCTCGAGAGGAGGTGGGATCATAAGCGTGTCAACTTTTTCCCAGATGGTTTGCCCATCCTGTATGACTGAACATGTGCGGTGGGGGTTATGTACCGGAGGGTAATGCCCCCGGTGATGAGGGCCTGTTGGGAGGTGGATTGCCTTGAACATAGTCTCATGGTTATTTGAAAGTTACAGATGGATTAGAGCATAGATAATAAAAAATAGTTCTCTCTCTATGAATAAGACTAGTGGTAAACCATTTTCCCCCATACCACAGTGCTTTAAATTGAGGAAAAACTCATTTTATCAGAGGGAAGGATCTGTCATACTCGTCTGGTAGAGTGGTCAAAGAGAGTTCAAAAGGTTAAACAATTAAATGCTTGTGAAGCTCTGTAATCATAAAATGGCTAACTTTTCATTCTCACTCTTATAAATATGACACTAAGACGATTGGATACATAAGAAATCAGAAATAAATGTAATATTTGAATCATGAAAGATAATAAATAGGAAATGCTGTCAGAGCCTATTCAACTGGCGGCTACGGGCCAGATCCGGTCTTTTAATCAATTTAGACTGGCCCCTTGATCAATTCTGAACATTAATAAAAAATCTGGAGACGAAATTCTGATGTTTATTGCCAAAATGACAAGGCCTATCAGTGTGGCTTTTAGCAGCTCCAAATAAATCTTCCTATGAATTTGACTCGTGTGAACAGTGTACAATAAGCTAATATCACCCCATTCCTGAAAGCTAAGACTCTCAGGGACACGAACGTGCCTTCTGTTTCTCTCTATGAAGTCGTGCAGGAAATGTTAGAAGGGAGTGAGAAAAATAAAAAAAACACCTAATGACTGGGGGAAATTCATCCAAAGCTTAGGCTACCCCCACTCCCCCCCCTCCCTTAAAATAGAGAATCAAATAGCTTGCTGGTCCATGTTATTACCATCAGTGTGTTATCGTAGTAAAAATAAAATCCTGTTTTCAGAGGATTTTAAAAATGACCTAATTACTTTTAGCAACATTTAAGTGCTTTATAATGGTGTGTGCTGTTTTTGATACAGTTCTCCGGAAGATTAATCGCATGTCGAAAATGTCTGGCGCCCCTGCAATTAACTTTTAAAAAAGTGGCCCCCATAAGAATATTGTTGAGTAGCCCTGAGGTGCGTTCAGATTGCTTCAACGTTTGCTATGTTGCGTGATGGTTTGTACTGCACAACACGCTTCCCCAAAACTGTGTGCACCATTTCTCAACAGCCTTTGAGGTAAATTTGCTTACGTTTGGTGGTGTGGCCTGATCAATATGGGTGTGACCATCTAAAAACGCAAAACCTTTGCAGTACACCATACAATAATCGCCCTGTGGGCCACCATAATCACAACGTTTTTCAACTGGTTGTTTCAACTGGTTTTTCAAGTGCCGCTTCAGATTAATTCAATGTTGCACCACCCCGTTCTGTCGTACTGAATGCAACCCTGCAATAAAGCCACCTGAGCTGAGAGTTAACATGTATTATGTCAGAGGAGCCATTTCGAGACCAAAGGCTGCCATCTAGAGTTCAAAAATAATATTTCACCTTGAGATTTTGAATGCCCCCAGTCTAACATCAACATTCATACAGGAAACTGTAACGTTTGAATATTGAGGGGCGTAAACTTTGAAGTGTCTTCCTGTCACACATACATTCTCTCCATAACTGATCCTAGGTTAACACAATGGAACAAGGTCTAGGCCTCCTCAGCAGCCTGAAGATTCCGCTCACCAACCTGGAAATCAGGAAACTGTTCCTCCAGTTCCTGACACCTTGCAGATACTGCCACCAACTTGTTCTTCAGGTTCCCCGTCTCCTCCGAGAGGGACTGGAAGAGTTTCTCTCTGTGCTCTGCCTCTCTCCTCCCCTGGTCCAGCTGAGACTGGAGCGATGCCACCACCTCTCCCCCACTGGAACTCAGCTGTTGTCTCAGAGTCTCCACCTCCTTGTCCTTTGCCAGCAGCTGCTGAGTGTTCCTCTCCCTTAACGTCTCCAGAGACAGAATTCTCTGCAATCAATTGCAACATTTTGGTAGTTTATTTCTCTTCTTAAATGAACACGATTCATCTTTATATTATCACAACTACATCAAGACAATTTCAAAAGACAACGGTCTTCAGAGGAACACGCCCATGATGTTCTGAACGCTAAACCCACAGACTGCTACAAAGCCCCATTGTGAAAGTGAAAGTGATTGGTGGTCACAACAAGTTTATGAATGTGTTAAGTGCAAAGGTTGTTTTGGTTTGAAATGTTTCCTGTTTATGGATGTAGGCTACCTCATCACTACTGTGTCAACCCCATTCCATTTGGACTTTATAATAATAATTTGGCTGGCAATACTAGATTAGCCTAAGCATCTCACAATAGTCTATTTCTGCACAAGCTATTATGCTTTGTCATTTCGCTAGCTAGTTACCTCTAGCAGTTTGCTCTTGTCCAAGTCTGGTGGCCTCGCCGTTCGTTTTGATATTTCATCCATCATCTTCTTCAGGTGATTATTTTCCTTCCTGAGTCTGTCCATTTCCATGTCTGCTTGCTTTGAGCTACTGGATTTAAAGCCTAACTTGTTGACAATGATCTCCTTGGTGCTTTTTGATGCCATGTCTGGCGTGTTACCTAGAAAAACTAGTTTGACGTTTTTTGTCAATGTATAATAATTAGAATCACTCACATCTCATTCAATTGCACATTTTCAATCAAAGCTAAATACATCTAGGTAGTAAATCTAATAGGCAATACTCAAGTTTGTTTATATATTTAGGCATAAATCCAATTAATGTTGCACCTGCAGTGAGGCCTACCTAACGTTAGTTGTTGAAATTGGCATGCCAAACACAAAACAAACTCAAGCCCAAAATAACAGAACATGCCTAACCGAAAAAAACAACATTTCTTCATAACTTTACAACTGAATGACATAAATAGAACATAATCTTACCAACAAGATACAGATAATCTGCTAGGTTGTTGGCTATATATTTTTCTTGAGTTGGTGGCTAATGCTAGTTAGCTAGCTAAGTTAAATACTGTACAGTAGGTGCTGGTCTGGCTAAGCTTTTGTTCGTTCAACCCAAACTCTTTTCTAGTGTTAATAAAACATGTATGGGTGCATCTTTAAATATTTAGAAAATATAACTCACAACGTAGACCTCTGTTTCCAAAACAATAATCTAGGATGCTTGATTTATGAGAATGAAACGGACACTTTCTTGCTTCCAAATTGAAAACAAGTTTGAATGCAGCGCTTCAGGCGTCATATCCGGGTGTCAGATGACGCGGGCAATCCTTTTTTTAATCAACCACCACTAGATGGAGACAGAGTACTGTTATTGCTCAGACCAATAACAGAGCGCCAATAAACTTGTCATGGAATATAAATTATAGACAAATATGAATGGAAAATACGATTAGCTAAGTCTATATTTATTTTGGTCCTATCTATGCATCACTATCCTGTTTTAATAGCACCATGCAATTAGTCAACTTTCTACCATCTTATCCAACTTTCACTGAACCCATCCTTCCCTCTGTCATCCTCTGTCAACACATACACAGGATGGCAGCACATTGCCATTGTCAAAGAAATCCACACCCTCCCTTATTTTCCTAAGTTAAACACGGGAGCTATTTCCTCAAATGATGCAGTTGGCTTTAGTGATGGGGAGGTGATGGTGCTGCACGGATTCGGTTTTTATAGTCATTACAGAGCAATACTGATTCCTGTTAGTGACAATCATAATGTTGCGGGTTGTGGTAGAATCTGCGAAAGGTCTGCCTAAAAGTAAACTTGGAAGTACTCCGGATCCAATAGCAAATATTGTTTTTAAAGGTAAGGAAGTGCACTTACTTTTTATGTCCCAAAGGTTCTCTTTCTGTATCTTGATCCACAACTCTATTGGGCTACTTTATTGTCTCCATCCCAGTAGCAGAAAAGGCAGTACAGTCATAACAACGTGTTCATTAATTGAGAAAGAACACAGGTTGTCAGATGCAGAATGATGATGGTGTAACCTATTGATTGTTTGAATCAGGATGTATTCCTTTGAAGTAGGCAATCACTTTTCATTGGACCTAAACTGATGAATGTATCTATTCAATATTACCCGAGTTATCATACTGACTGCATTGACATCCACTCTACCCTGTAAATTAGAAGTTGTTCGGGATTTAATGAATTCTTAGGAAGTGTAAAAGGTGACTGAAATAAGTGAAAAAAAATAAAACAAATGTAACTTTCAGATGAAAAGAAGAAAACCAAAACAATTGACAGTGAAGTCAACCCAGTTTGGAATGAAGTAAGTACTTTGTTTTCTGTTCAGACTATTTGTCCTTGGGAAAGTTGCATTGCCAAAAGAAGACTTGAAACCCTGATAGTGTGTGTCTGATATTGTAGGCTTCTGTATAATATTGTCATTCTCTAATAGGCTTAATAATTTAATTTGTGTCATGTGTACCTCAACCCCTTGGCGGTGGCAGTGCCCCTGATTTATAATTAAGACATGTCATGTTTGATTACAGGTCCTTGAGTTCGATTTGAAGGGTTCTGTGCTTGATTCCTCATCTTACATTGATGTGATTGTGAAAGACTACGAAACTATTGGAAAAGATAAGTAAGTGGCCCAAACATACACTTCATCCTAACACACCAGCACTAATAGTGGGATTTAGGAAAGCGAGAAACCCTGTTTGCCTCACCATTTAAACAGAGCAGAGATGTCCTCTAAATGAAGTTGCAAAGAACTGTCTAGTCTCCAACGTGATTCCAAGAGGAGGCAGGATTTACAAAATCTCTGACTTAATCTGTTCAATATTACTGAAGGTAGTCATTAGATTAAACCAACCTCCTGCAAATTAACCCCAAAGGGAAAGAGTCAACTGCAGTTTTGAAATGGTTTCAGAGTTAAATAATGACAGACAGTTCAGGGCTGGCAAAATGGATTCCAGGGATGATGTTAATGGGAAAGTAAGTTAGCATAACCACTCTTTCAGGAGACCACATTGTTGGCTTAACATGTAACTCCCACACCCTACTTACCATGCTCAGACTTGCATGCAGTGAGTGCGAGAGGTGATCCGCCTTAGGCAACAATGAATACCTGTTTGTTCTGTTGGGATGAGCGGAATGGCACTTGTTGACAGGGAAATATTGTATTCAGTTAGGACGAAGCAGTCGTGAGAGCTCAGGCCACTATGGATAGAGACCAAAGTTTAAATGTTGTGGTAGTGTATTTTCCATTCACAGAGGGAAAGACATGGTAACAATCTGGAAACGTAACCACAGAAAAAACGTTTCCGAGGTTTTGCCAGTTAAAATCGTCAAAGCCTTGTATGTTATGAAGACAACACACGTGTTAGAGAATGTCCAGGTTTTAGTGAGATGAATTCAGTAAAATGATCATGGCTGTGAATCCACATGTCTGTGGTCCTCTGTAGCTCAGTTGGTAGAGCATGGCGCTTTCTTCGCCAGGGTAGTGAGTTTGATTCCCTGGACACTTCAAATGTGTGCACGTGTAAGTCGCTTTGGATAAAAGCTTTTGCTACTGTAAGTATAATTCTGTGCATGTAATGCAGATTAGCTACATTCTGCAGCTCAGCACAGTTGGAATCAGGGGTATGATTTTCCAGTTTTGTCAGGTATATGCATGCATCAGTGCAGGCCATGGGTTGCGAGTAACGCTTTCCATCGAGTTAGCCTAGTCTGACACTGATGATGTGGGGAGTGTAGGGACTCTCATCTCACTTAGTTTTCCAAGGTCTGTTATGGTACTTTGTAACCCTAGCAACTTGGGAGAGAAAAGTTTAACCTTGTGGTTCTGGATTTATTAGATTTGGGCAGGAATTCCTCTAATGATCCCTACAAACAGAGTCACACAAATAATATATCTTTGTCATAGATGCTGACTTTATAGTTGGTCAATGTCATTATGTGTTGACATACCTGATTACTCATGCTATGTTACAGGGCAACATAAATTACATGGCTACGACAAGGAAACTTCCACTGTGGTTGACATAGGAAGCCTGCTGGTGAAAATTATGGGCAGTGGGTGGAATGACTCCACACTTTGGTAATAGCAGATCGAGTTCTGGCGGCACACCTGTTTGCATTTCATGACCTGAGAACGTCAGGCCGACAGACATACATCAGTCAGGGAGAAATGAAAAGAACGTTATGAGAGGCTGGCATTGTAATCCAGACAATAATAACATACCAGAGAGTTTCGCCACAGTGGTCTGTTAGTAACTGCGTTACCCTAGCAACAGACAAGAACCAACATATTCTGCTCACTGACTCCGCCCTATTGTCCACAAATCTTTTTTTGACTGAAGGTATTGCGGGGGGTTGTTTTGTTAATATAACAGAAATGTTACTATTGTCACAAGGAAAGGATGGAACATCCTCTGATTTATTATCCTGCATTCCAGGTTGATAGTGTCACTCTCCAGAGAATGTTCATGTTTCAGCCTCCCAGATGTAGAAGAGATCTGTCTGAACACTGCCTGGGAGATGTAATATTCCCCATGAGTAGAGATAAATGATAAAATAAACAAAGAGAGAAATGACATTATTAACAATACCCACCTGTATCTGTATGGACATTATTCCTGACTGGAGGGTAAAGGTTCAAATCCTTGGAAAAGTTGTAACATTACATTTCACATATTAGTAATTTAGCAGACACTCCTATCCAAAGCGACTTACAGGAGCAATTAGGGTTAAGTGCCTTGCTCAAGGGCACATTGAGAAAATGTTCACTTAGTCAGCTCGGGAATTCAAACCAGCAACCTTTCAGTTATTTGCCCAATGCTCTTAACCCCTAATTTACCTGCTGCCCAACATAATTTGTTCATACGCGATGTGGTAAGGCAAGTTATGTCAAGTTATTTACTAGTAAGCTTCGCTCTCCAGATTGGGCTGGTGGGAGGAGCTATAGGAGGACGGGTCATTGTAATGGCTGGAGTGGAATTAATGGAACGGAGTCAAACATGTGGTTTGCATATGTTTGATACCGTTCCACCGATTCCATTCCAGTCTTTACAATGAGCCCATCATCCTATAGCTCCTCTCACCAGCCTCCTCTGATGAAATCTCTATTTGATTGCTCGTGTGTGATGCCAGGTTCCTGTTCTTTGTGGGTGTGTTTGACTGGGTGGGTTTGTTAACTTTGGGAGGAGGCCACCCCTGGGCCTTTTCTCATGGTGACATCACTGAGCACACAGAAGGCTTTTCCTTCCTCATCTGCTCACTGCACTCATGACTAGATGTAATCTCTATTCTCAAATAAAGAAGTTGTATTTTATTTATTTAACCTTTATTTATCCAGGTGAGTCAATTAAGAACAAATTCTTATTTACAATGACGGCTAGAGTCAGTAGCCTAATGTATCACAATCTCCATACTTCCATATTTGATAGCGTCAAAGATCGTTATGGTCAGCAGTCTCATACAGGGCCTATAGAAAGTCTACATCCCTTTGAACTTCTTTCACATTTTGTTGCGTTAGAAAGTGGGATTGAAAAAGATTTAATTGTATTTTTTTTGTCTTTGATCTACACAAAATACTCCATAATGTCAAAGTGAAAAGAAAATTCTACACATTTTAACAAATTCATAAAAATGCAATAACTAAAATATAGATGTTGCATAAGTATTCAGCCCGGTTATTTAGGAAAGGGTACATTTTTCAGAAGTAAAATTTGGCTCAACAAATCACATTATAAGTTACATGGACTCACTCCGTCTGAAATAATACGGCTTGACATGATTTTTGAATGAGTACCCCTTCCTCTGTCCCCCATACAACATCTTTAAGGTCCCTCAGTCAAGCATTGAATTTTAAGCACAGATTCAAGTACAAAGACCAGGGAGCTTTTTGAAAGCCTCATAAAGAAGGGCAGTGATTGGTGGATTGGTAACAATAACAAATCAGACATTGAATATATCTTGAAGCATATCAAGTTAATAGTTATGCTGTAGATGATGTATTAAACCACCCAGACACATCACAGATGCAGCCATCCTTCTGATCTGAGCTGCAGGACAGGAAGGAAACTGCTTGGTGATTTTAAAACAGCTACAGAGTTCAATGGCTGTGATAGTAGAAAACGGAGGATGGATCAACAACATTGTAGTGACTCCACAATAATGAACTGTAAGACAGAGTGAAAAGAATGAAAATATTCAAAAACATGCATATGTATGCAACAAGGCACTAAAGTAAAAGTGCAACAAAAACACAGCAAAGGAATATACTTCATGGCCTCAATGCTTTACAGCAGACTGGGAAAGGAATACACTTTTCAGCAGGACAATAACCTACAATACAAGGCCAAACCTACGCTGGAGTTGCTTACCAAGAAGACAGTGAATGTTCCTGAGTGGCCAAATTACAGTTGACTTAAATCTGCTTGAAAATCTTTGGCAAGACTTAAATTGCTGTCTAACCATGATCCCCAACTCCATGACAGAGCTTAAAGAATTTTGAAAATGGGCAAATATATTGCACAATAGAGGTGTGCAAAGCACTTATGAGACTTACCCAAGAAGACTCACTGCTGTAGTCGCTGCCAAAGGTGTTTCTAACACGTATTTACTCAAGGTGGTGAATACTATCTAAGCAAGTTATATTAGTGTTTTATTTTTCATTACTCTTAAAAAAGAAAAATAAACTTTGACATTAGAGTATTTTGTCTAGATCATTGACAAAAAATGACAAATCCATTTCAATCTCACTTTGTAACACAATAAAATGTGAAGAAATCCAAGGGGGTTGTAGACGTTCTATAGACACTGTAGTCGTTTCATTTGGCTAGTGGCCAAATAGCCACTCTTAAGGACTAGTGATAAGGATATTGTTGCAGTATTTTCATTTCTTACATGCACCTGATGTTTAATAAAAGATACATTATCAAACGGAATTTCCCTGTGTTCATACCGCACCTTTGTATAGTAACGTTAGGTGTAACGATGTGCGCTGAGAGTCGGGAAGCAAGTTCAGGGAGTGAGTGTTTTAATAAATAAACGGAACATGAACCAAAACACGGAACATGAACCAAAAAAAACAAAAAAACACGAACAACGCAAAGACAAAAAAAACAAAAACAGAAACAATGACGCCTGGGGAAGGGACCCAGGGGAGTGACACTTATAGGGCAGGTAATGAAGGAGGTGATGGAGTCCAGGGGAGTGTCATATTGCGCGTAACCATGGTGACAGGTGTGCACCATAACGAGCAGCCTGGTGACCTAGAGGCCGGAGAGGGAGCACACGTGACAGTTGGAATGTATTTGTTTTTACAGCTAGCCATATCTGAAGTTTAGGCTTGTTTTGCAGGTTTCTCGGCTCTGCAAAAATCTCACTGAAAGACCTTGCAACTGGTCAAGTCAAATCCTTTCCATTTAAAGATCTGGCTCTTGTCAATGAAAAGGGACAGGCTACTGGGGTAAGTTGTTCAGTATGTACTAATGGAGATTGCAGCTACTCACCAGCTACCAGCGATATGGGCAAAACAATCATGCAATCATCTGAAATTGAAACAGCTGCAATATCATTATCCCATTTTAATTAATTACATTGTATTAGCTTAACTACAAAAACCACATGAGCACCAAAAATCAATTTTGAATGTTGATATCAGCACATTTTAATGAGATGATTGATTCCACCAATTATTCACCTTCCAGGCCACGGTGAGCCTTGTTATTCACTATGATCCTCCAGCCAATGCCGCTCCAAACCCAAATGACCCACAGGCAGGAGATGCTGCAGGGGAGTCTGGTAGGTCATATGTTCTCATAGACTTAGATAGACGACTCATTGTACCTGTCCCATTATGGTGCCTGTGAGAGCACTGGCTCTGCCATTTAGGCCATCTCCATTTTGAAGTAGTCAATTTCCTTCTTATACTACTTCTATGAGTTGGTAAACATACTGATTGTAAAAAAGAGCTGTCTGGTATGCTTGTGTTAATCCTCAAAATAAGAAAGGACCATCAGGGAAAGATTGGCTTTTTCCTTTGTTTTCCTATCAACCATGTGCCATTGACAGGGGCAGGATTATGAAAGGCCTATGTGTTTATTTGGATACTTGTATTAGCTGTTACTAAAGGTACCAATTAATCTTTGTGCTGTTGATTGTACTTTATCTGGTGACTGCGGTTGAGGTTGTGCTGTGTGTGTCTGCAATGGAAGGTAGAGGTGAAGAGGGGGATGAGGACATCACTGATGCAGGACAGAGTCCCTCTGCCCCTGGTCAGCCTGGGAACCCTAACCAAAGACTGGTCAAGAAAAACAGGAAATTGAACCGTCCCCTGGCCAATAAACCCCAGGACTTTCAGGTGAATTCTGGCATAGGGGTTCTAGCATCTATCTAATCAGAAGTATGTCATGAATTATGATTTGACATTGTTTTGACTCCCTTTTCTCATTATCTCTTGCCGTCAGATCCGTGTCAGGATATTAGAGGGACGACAGCTCCCCGGGAATAACATCAAACCTGTTGTGAAGGTGAATGTTTGTGGACAGACTCACAGAACAAGGATCAAGCGGGGAAACAATCCCTTCTTTGATGAGGTAAAAGAAGGCATATTGATTTAACTTAATTTGACTAAGTCCATGTGTGCTTAGCAAATAGGGAATTCTTTCTTGAGATATGACTGCAGTTGATTTGTCCTGAAGGTTAATGTGGATTTGCTTTTCTCATTAAACCACCCAGATTCCTTTTTCTCTTTACAGATGTTCTTTTACAACGTCAACATGTTACCGTCGGACCTATTTGATCAACATGTCAGCATTCGGGTAAGTTGAACTCAGTGTTCGTAATATGGAACTAGCTGATCTGAACAGTCAGGTACTATGTATTGCATTTCATTCTCACTCTTAACAAAGAGTACTCTCCTTCTGTAGGTGTACGACTCCTTCTCTCTGAGAGCTGACAGTCTCATGGGGGAGTTCAAGGTACTCCTTTCACCTCTTACAAAAAACATTCAAGGATTAATAAGAAAAAAGTCTAACTTTACATTCCATTACTCTTGACTTATGCATTTTATCAGTCTGAGGTATTTCCCATCTTGCTTTGCTTCCCACAGGTTGATGTTGGCTTCATCTATGATGAACCAGGTATGTTTATGGTGCCTTGCACAGTATTTGCATACACTGCGTCTGTTATCCATTTCCTCAATGGGGTAAATGTTGTGCATGTGGCTGTCTGTCTCGGCCTGTCTCATAGCTCACTCTGTAATGAGGAAGTGGCTCCTCCTGAATGACCCTGATGAATCCAGTTCGGGCGCCAGGGGATACCTTAAAGTCAGCATGTTCATCGTTGGGGCGGGAGACGAATCACTGGTACAGTAATAGTTGGGGTTACCTCTCACGGTTTCTGTTGGCATGATTCGTAACTGAACACTAATTTGGAGCATCTTAATGATCCCATTCCTATATTAAGACTTATGAGCTAAATGAATCTCCTTGTCAGGTCACGCTACCGGTCAAAAGTTTTAGAACACCTACTCATTCAAGGGTTTTTCTTTATTTTTACTATTTTCTACATTGTAGAATAATAGTGAAGACATCAAAAAATAACATATGGAATCATGTAGTAACCAAAAAAGTGTTAAACAAATCAAAATATATTTTATATTTGAGATTCTTCAAATAGCCACCCTTTGCCTTGATGACAGCTTTGCACACTGTTGGCATTCTCTCAACCAGCTTCATGAGGTAGTCACCTTTCCAACAGTCTTGAAGGAGTTCCCACATATGCTGAGCACTTGTTGGCTCCTTTACCTTCACTCTGCGATCCGACTCATCCCAAACCATCTCAATTGGGTTGATGTTGGGTGATTGTGGAGGCCAGGTCATCTGATGCAGCACTCCATCACTCTCCTTCTTGGTAAAATAGTTCTTACACAGCCTGGAGGTGTGTTGGGTCATTGTCCTGTTGAAATACAAATGATAGTCCCACTAAGCCCAAACCAGATGGGATGGTGTATTGCTGCAGAATGCTGTGGTAGCCATGCTGGTTGTGTGCCTTGAATTCTAAATAATCACAGACAGTGTCACCAGCAAAGTACTCCCACACCAAAACACCTTCTCCTCCATGCTTTACTGTGGGAAATACACATGCAGAGATCATCCGTTCACCCACACCGCGTCTCACAAGACACAGCTGTTGGAACCAAAAATCTCAAATTTCGACTCCAGACCAAAGGACAAATTTCCACCTGTCTGATGTCCATTGCACGTGTTTCTTGACCCAAGCAAGTCTTTTCTTCTTATTGGTATCCTTTATTAGTGGTTTCTTTGCAGCAATTCGACCATGAAGGCCTGATTCACACAGTCTTTTTTGAACAGTTGATGTTGAGATGTGTTTGTTACTTGAACTCTGAGAAGGATTTATTTGGGCTGCAATTTCTGAGGCTGGTAACTCTAATGAACTTATCCTCTGCAGCAGAGGTAACTCTGGGTCTTCCATTCCTGTGGCGGTCCTCATGAGAGCCAGCTTCATCATATCGCTTGATGGTTTTTGCGACTGCATTTGAAGACCCTTTCGAAGTTCTTGAAATTTTCCGTATTGACTGACCTTTATGTCTTAAAGTAATGATGGACTGTCGTTTCTCTTTGCTTATTTGAGCTGTTCTTGCCATAATATGGACTTGGTCAATTACCAAGTAGGGCTATCTCTTGTATGCCCTCCTACCTTATCACAACACAACTGATTGGCTCAAACGCATTAACACCAAAATAAATTACATAAATTTACTTTTAAGTAGGCACACCTGTTAATTGAAATGCATTCCAGGTGACTGCCTCATGAAGCTGGTTGAGAGAATGCCAAGAGTTGTCAAAGCTGTCATCAAGGCAAAGGGTGGCTATTAAAATACATACACACTTTTTTGGTTTATACATGATTCCATATGTGTTATTTCATAGTTTTGATGTCTTCACTATTATTCTACAATATAGACAATAGTAAAATAAAGAAAAACCCTTGAATGAGTAGATGATCTAAAGCTTTTGACTGGTAGTGTACTTGGAAAATAACATCTGTGCCTATCATAGTGAAGTGTGACAACAGTGTGTGTGGTGTGTGTGTGTTTGTGGCTTCTGCAGGTAGAGAAGAGGGACATTAATGATGACCAGGATGACATAGAGAGTAACCTGCTGCTGCCAGCAGGGGTTACACTGCGATGGATCACCCTGTCTCTCAAAGTGTTCCGGGCCGAGGACATTCCCCAGAGTATGCCACTAGTGTATATATAATGTTCTGTTGCTGCTGTTGTGGTTGGCTTGTTCTGCTTTAAGGCTCTTCAGCCTAACTCTCAAGTGCTTTTTCTCTACGCTAAAGATAGGTGTGCATCCGAACTAGCTATTCATTTAGAAGTGTCTCAATCTGTATCTCTCAAGTAAGATTGTTTCGAGATGCAAGTAAATACATCAAAGTTAAAGGAGTTGTTCATTATTTTACTATGTGATGTTAGATGGTTCCTCACCCTGAAAGTAGTCTATGGGCCAGGAGAAACTGCCATAGAGTACTTACAGGGTGAGGAACCATCTAACTTCAAGTTGAAATACTGAACTGCTCCTTTAACCTGTGTGTTTTTCACCATAGTGGATGATGCCTTTGTCCAGTCACTGAAGGGGATGTTTGGAGTGGATGGGGACAAGAAGAATCTAGTGGATCCTTTTGTCGAGGCTCACTTCGCTGGCAAAAGGGTATTCACATTGCTCTCCACCTAAAATTCGAATCAAGGGGATGATTTGTTTATTATGGAAATAGTTGTGCAGTGAAGTTGATATGTGAATGTTTATTGTTGAAGCTGTGCACCCAAGTCATTGAGAAGAATGCCAACCCAGAATGGAACCAAATGCTGAATCTTCAGGTCAAGGTAAAAAAAAACAAAAAAACCAATCTAATGCACTGGATTTCTGCTTTGGTAAATTGTGATTCAAAACGATGATCCTGTAAAATCTTTCTGCAGTTCCCCTCCATGTGTGAACGAATCAAACTGACCGTCTTTGATTGGTAAGTCAACAGCATTCCCTCTACTGAACACTTATGATGGACATACTGTATGTATCCATTTAAATCACTCCATTTGAGCTCTGGCAGTTTTCCTCCGCCTCACATCACTGCTTTATTACAGTATTCAGATGCACACTTCCTCAGTTTTTACACAAATAAGGGCCAGGAGTTTTTCCTGGTCACAAGGGTCAGAAATACCTCAGGAATGTACATAGTGTGTATTCAGCCCCCTTAGAGTGCCTTAGTGCTTGCTCCCTGCTACCTGCCTGTATGCATCTCCAGAGTGTGGTCAGTCAGTTGTTATTTGGCCTGGGAGGAACCCGGCAGTGTTATAGTATGAGTCAGACAGGCAGTCCCTCCCTGTTCCAGGCTGGGATCCTGTTGGCAGGGAAACACCTCTGTAACCTCAATCTGTTGCTACAGGGAAAAGTGGGAATAGTAGGAAATGGGTGCAAGTCAAAGATTAGGAAAACAATGTGTCCCCTAAATGTGATGAAAGTGAAGTTCATTCACATTGGTGGGTGTGAATGTCATATTGATATTGCACCTCTTATGCAGGGATCGCCTGACGAGGAATGACTCGATTGGCACCATATACTTGAATCTGGCCAAAATAGCATCCTCTGGTGGCGAAGTTCAAGGTATGGTTCTCGTATTAATTACACTACACCACACTGTCAATCTCCCTTTCACAATATCTATAGCTCAAGTATATGATTTCTATGTCATTGTAGCTTCTAGTATAATAGTGTAATTACACCAAAAAAACCACCATGTCCATTCACTTTGGTTGATAAATGAACAGATGAACTCTATTCATCTCTATACTCAGTTGTAACTTTCTAATATACAGTACATGCACTTTTCTTTTTCTCTTGGTATAGACAAACATGCGGGATATGGGTACTCTCCATCACTTGAAGGTTCAATTAATGAATAGATATGTGGTGAATTGTTAAAGTATTGTCCAGTGCAAAAATCTGTCATCTTTTGGCCCAGTATCTCTAACAAGTTGCAGTATTTTATACATCACATTAGTAAATTCCACTGATTCTAGCCCAGCATGACATTTCAAGGAATTTAGAATGGAGATAAAGACATTTTGAATGGTTCCAATTTGACCCCAGACAATGATTACTGCATTGGAGGTTACTTTGAGAATGTATGAATGCCATGCATTGTGCCCGGTCCACACATTTCTGTAGCCCTTTGAGTACAATAGCAGGATATTTGAGTGAAGTAAACACACATATCAGTTCAAAGTTGACCTTACTCGGTACTCAAAAGGTTACAGCAAAACTATTTTGCTTTGCCTTCAACCCTTGATATTCAGTCATACATTTTTGATTACATTTGCATGCTTTGTTTGTGCTGTCACAGAGTTGACTGCTATCCTTTTTTTTTTTGTCAAAGATGGAGAGCAAGCTCCTTTGCTTCTTTTGCGGCATGTGTTGCATTTCTGAGTTGCTATGTGAGGCTGACATTCTTTGCGTAACCTAACACACAAAACTGCATATGACTCCTGTGAGTTTGCCTGGGCAGATACCCTAACTGTAGTTTTTGAAGATTTGCTAGCCCTATGTGCCATGTTCACCATTCTCCATCCAAGACATCAGCTTCTGACATGCAGAACTAACTCCACAGTAGCTCATCATTTAGAGACATTAGTAAAAAACATAATTTCCTCCACAGGGAAGACTGGGGAGTCTGAGGTGGGTTTCCTGCCAGCCTTTGGGCCTTGCTATATCAACCTGTATGGGAGTCCCAGAGAGTTCACTGGGCTTCCTGACCCCTACGAAGAGCTCAACTTTGGCAAAGTAGGTCCTGCAAGGGAATTTAAAACTTCTCTCCATCTCTAAGCTTGGAGATGTTGACATTGAAAATTACCTATGAGTTTCTTTTTGACAGGGTGAAGGGGTGGCCTATCGAGGAAGAATCCTGGTTGAGCTCTCAACTAAACTGGAAGGCAAGGCTGACAAGACTGTAGAAGAGATCCCTAGTGATGACATCTTGGTGGCCCAGGTACTGTAACCTATACCCCAATTACTCTTGATACATTTTGACTTTTTTTTTTTACTTTAGCCTTACCTACAGGTATATCCTGTTTTGGTGTAGATTGCCAAGAAACAAAATACATGCTACAATTTAGATTTTTTTTCTATCTAAACTAAAAATGTTATCTTCTGATCAGAAATACCAGCGCAGGAGGAAGTACTGTTTGTGTGCAGTGTTCCATAGTGCCAGCATGCTTCAGGAACCTGGCGAACCAATCCAGTTTGAGGTCAGCATTGGCAACTATGGCAACAAGCTGGACACTACCTGTAAACCACTGGCCTCCACTACCCAGTACAGCTGTGCTGTGTTTGATGGTAAGGGCCCAAGCCACCTTAGAAACCAAATTAATCTGGTTTTTGGTACCTCAACAAGAATCTTTGAATTTGACTAATTTGTTTATTTTCAACAGGTAACCACTACTATTACCTGCCCTGGGCTAATGCCAAACCAGTGGTTGTCATTACATCATTCTGGGAGGACATCAGTCACCGTTTGGATGCAGTCAACATCATTCTGTACATAGCTGAACGTCTGGTACGAGATGCAGATTTATGCACCAATTTACCTTAGTTTGAATGCCTACAATGTATGTATGAATACAGTGTAAAATTGTAGTCTATTGCTCCTTTCAGCAATCTAACATCACTGCGATGAAGTTGGCCATCTTGGCTAAAGTCCCCGAAAACCGTCTGGCTGAGATCTGGCTGAGGCTGGTAAATCAGGTGATCGATGACCTCAGCAGGTAAATGCTTCCATGTTTGATGGATTTAATTAGTCAACATTGGGATAATCTGAGTTTCAAAGATCTAGCATAAACACAGAAATGATGACTCCTAACCCAGCATGTGTATCTAACCCAATCCCCATCATACCAATGTGTTTTTAATTGTTTTTAATTTACTGTGTAAATTGTTCAACTTAATCATTGTGCATAGAGTTGTATGGTTTGTTAAATTTAGAAATAAATATTTTTAGTTCGGCATATATTTTAAAGTACATTTTTTTGAGTAGTTCCGTTACTGTGGAATTGCCCTTATCTAACCAAATCCCCATCATACTAGTTTGAAAGTGCCAGAGCTGGAGGGCCACTCAAACCTGACCGCCCTGGACATCCAGATGAAGAAGCTACGTGACAGCACCCTGCAGACCATCATGGAGGGGGCCAAGAGCATGAGAGAGGAGGTGACCGAGATCAAGGATACCCTGGGGGACATTGAGGGCTGGCTGGACAAACTGAAGCAGCTCGCTGAGGAGGTAGGTCAGAGTTCAAGCTGTTTGTCTGGCCATTATACATAATTTTGGCAAGCTGCTATCAATAATCAGAGACTATAATGGCCAAATATTTTGGCGTTAGTCTCTTTTCACTTTTCATGTACAATGCCCTCTAAATTACCCTTGAAGGTAAATGTAAAGTTGCGTATTGTTGTATTAAAACTGGGGATGTACAGTAATTGACATGGTGTCTCTCCAGCCCCAGAACAGCATGCCTGACGTGATCATCTGGATGCTGAGGGGGGAGAAGAGAGTAGCGTACAGCCGCATCCCAGCCTACCAGCTGCTCTACTCCACCTACAGTGAACAGTCATGTGGACAGTTCTGCGGCAGGACCAGGACTATCCTCATGCAGTACCCTATGGATAAAAACAAGGGTCTGAAGGTTCCAGTCCAGATCAGAGTCAACATGTGGCTGGGCCTGTCTGCAGACGAGAAAAAGTTCAACAATTTCTCAGAAGGGATGTTCAGTGTGTTTGCTGAATTGGTATGTTTCTATTAAAATGACTCACTTTTTCCTTTTGAGTGTTGAACTTGATAGTAATGGAGAAGATCGCTGTATAATGTATATGAATGGCCAATGAAATGACCTGTGTGTTTTCCCCTTTGGCAGTATGAGAATCAGGCCTACATGCTGGGGAAGTGGGGAACTACCGGTCTGGGTTTACGCTACAAATACTCTGATGTGACTGGCAAGCTGAAGCTGAAACAAGAGAACTTCATTCCCCCGCGAGGCTGGGAGTGGGAGGGAGACTGGTTCATAGACCCAGAGAAGGGGTAAGACTTGTTTGTTTACTTTTTTACTGAATTCCACCGTTGTAGAAAAACACGTAATCAGCGCTCTTTATCACAATCAAAGGAAATGGGCTGGATCTGCCTCACTCTCCCTGGAGAGACCAGTCATGTTCAGTAGGTAGGGCGCACTGTAGTGAAACGTTTTGAAACAGTAAACAAAAATACTTTTCTTATTGGGCAAGTCTAGGTAGTCCCTCCCTGTTCAGTCTGTTTTTTTCCCTTTGGTTCATAATGAACATGACCCGGCTATCAGTTCTCTGGTTATTAGCATTTTTCTCCTTCCATCAACCACCCGTTAGTGAGGAGTGTTGAGTGTGTAAAAAAATCTCTTTCTGTGTGGCTGGACCAGTCTGTTGACAGAGGCAGATGCAGGACACACTGAGTTCATGGATGAAGTCTTCCAGAATGAGACTCGCTTCCCCGGGGGAGAGTGGAAGCCTGCTGCTGAGCCCTACACTGACGTGGTTAGGAAAAACACACACACCATGTAGTGTCTTTACAAAAATCATGACCATGTGTATTCATACCGCTGGCTTTGATGCAATAAAATTATATAAAAACAGGATAATTATTTAGTACAATGAATTCTTAGATTCCCCTATTCAGTTTGGGCTTCCTGTAGCTGGTGTCCAGGTTTCTCAGGCGTTGTTGGTTGTGTTTGCAGAATGGGGAGAAGACCCACAAACCAGGGGAAATGGAGTGTCCTGCAGGCTGGAGCTGGGGGGATGAGTGGACCGTAGATGAAAACAGGGCTGTGGATGAGAAAGGTCTGCTTTTGGTCTCCCTAAATTGGGATTTCTAATGTGTCTTGTCCTCATTTACACCTCATGTAATCTACTACTGTAAGAATGACCTGTAGTATTTTCAAGCATTATGTATACATTTCTAATGGGTTTATTCTGAATGCAGGCTGGGAGTATGGAATCACCATCCCTCCAGATGACAAACCCAAGTCTTGGGTGCCAGCAGAGAAGATGTACCACGTCCACCGACGGAGGAGAGTGATCAGGCCCAGGAAGAGAACATCAGCTGCTGGTACAACCACTGAGGTCAGTGCACCGTGCCAGTAGGAAACAGTTTGTCTTGAGAGATCATAATCAAATGTTATGGATGTCAAATATTTCCCCCATTTTCAGAAGCGAGACCAAGGAGACCCAGAAGGCTGGGAGTTCTCCTCTCTGATTGGCTGGAAGTTCCACAGGCAGGAGCGTTCCGCCGACACGATCCGACGCAGACGCTGGAGGAGGAAGATGGCCCCTGCCGGCCGCCTGGGGGCATCCGCCATATTCAAACTGGAGGGGGCGCTGGTGAGCAACTGGACAACTCTGGTCCGCAGGGGCTGCAGCTTCTGCTGGTTTTCTCTTCTCCCTGGCATGAAGACACTATGTGTTGTCCGTCCCTGTTGCCGAGTTAATTTGGAGGAATTCTTGATTGTCTTTGCAGGGGGTTGATGTAGATGAGAAAAAAAAAGATGAGGACGATGCCTCCAAGCTCTTTGGTGCCAATACTCCTACTGTGTCCTGTTCGTTTGACAGTGAGTGCTTTAGTTATACATAGTCGGCATGGATCTTTCTCTCTGTTTGTGATGCTGGCTTTAACCGTGGGTGTTTTCTTTCTGTAGGCTCACACCTCTACCACCTCCGCGTCTACGTTTACCAGGCCAGGAACCTTATTGCCATGGATAAAGACAGCTTCTCGGGTCTGCACGTCTCCTTGTCAAAAGCGTGAAAGCGTGAAAGTTGACACGATGTGACATATTATGAAAATGTGGACGTATTATCTAACACACAAAACATTTTTCTATCTTGTCCTAGATCCATATGCCCATGTGTCCTTCCTGCACATGAGTAAAACCACAGAGACCATGAAAGCTACCCTGAACCCCACGTGGGACCAGACCCTGATCTTCCAGGATGTGGAGATCTACGGGGACCCGCAGAACATCGCCCACTATCCCCCTGACGTGGTGCTGGAGTTCTATGACAAGGACCAGGTGGTGGGTGTGATCAAAGTCCCTTCAGTCACCCAGGTTAAAGATGCACTATGCAAAAATCGCTCCTCCATTTCCTGGTTGCTAGAATTCTAATAGGTCGCCTAATTTCTGATTGTGTGACAAAACAAGCAAGTTTATTGTAGAGAATCATAGTGCCATCTAAACCACTATGAAATATAAAAAAAAAATAATAATACAAAACCGAAAGTAAAAGACAAAACGAAACTTAAGAACGGGAAGCATAGAAATAGCGCACATAGAATAGATCTCCCGCTTCTTAGACTTGCTTTCAACGAGAATGTGAATTTGGGTCAGGTCGTCCAGAAAGTTCCATACTGTAGCTTTAAGAGTTATCAGTACAGTGCCCTATTAACCGTGATTGTCATCCTGGTGGTTAACATGTTGCACTCTGCCCCAGGGGAAAGATGAGCTATTGGGCCGGAGCGTGTGTGTCCCCCTGGTGAAACTGAACCCCGGCATGGACCAGACCCCCAAACTGCTGTGGTCCCCCATCACACAGAAGGACCAGCGGGCTGGAGACGTGCTGGTGGCTGCTGAGCTCATCCTGAAGGATAAGGTGCAGCAGCAGAAGAGGATGTGGAGGAGTAGCAGTATTAGTTAGTGGGGTAGGCCTATAGGAAAAGGGGTGATGTGGATTGTGAAAACTCTCTCCCTCTGTGTCTCCAGGGTAACGAGACGGACCTCCCTCTGGTCCCTCCCAAGAAGGCGGAGAATCTGTACATGGTGCCTCAGGGGATACGGCCTGTGGTGCAGCTCATGGCTATTGAGGTAAACTGCAATACTTCAGTAATGTTATAACTTCCCACAGAAATGTACCTGCTATTTCCCACTTTCCACAGTATGTATTTTGTTACCCAGTGTGTGTTTGTTTCAGATTCTGGCCTGGGGGTTGCGCAACATGAAGACCTACCAGTTGGCCACTGTGGCCTCCCCTAGCCTTGTGGTAGAGTGTGGAGGGGAGATGGTCCAGTCTGCTGTCATCAAGAACATGAAGAAGAGCCCCAACTTTCCTGGATCTGTCCTCTTCCTTAAAGTGGTAAGAGAGGCTTGCTTGGGGTCTCACAGGCATGAGTGTTGTTCTTTTGCTACATTTTTACACTGTGCCAATGTGTGGATGCTTATATTTGTCCTGTTTCACGCGTGTACAAGTGTGTATTATACACGTGTGAAAGGGAAATGTGTTTTTTGCAAATCCCAACTCCCCCTGAGACACCCTCGGAGAGGGGGGTCATGGCCAGGGTAATCCATTATCAACGGCGACCCTGGAGCAATTAGGTTAACTGCCTTGCTCAAGGGCACATCGGCAGATATTTCACCTTGTCGGCTCAGGGATTCAAATTGGCGACCTTTCGGTTACTGGCACAACGCTCTCTAACCACTAGGCTATTTGTGCTACATTTGTGTAGGCATTCTCTCATTCTCTCACTCAGCGGATCGATGTCAAGGTTGTCATATCTTCATCCTCAGCTTCTTCCCAAAGAGGAGATGTACACCCCTCCCATCGTGCTGAAGGTGATCGACCACAGGCCATTTGGCAGGAAGCCAGTGGTTGGACAGTGTACCATAGACACTCTGGAGGAGTTTCGCTGTGACCCCTACGTCATCCAGAAGTCATCCATGTCATCCAAAAGTAACTATTCTCTTTCTCTGACGCGCTTACTTATTACACGTGCATAGTACCACCCTGTGGTGAAATTGAAACGATTTCCCAACAAATATGAGATAAAAATTGTCTATCTCTTTGTCAGTGGCTTTGATGGCTGCTTTTCCTCATGACACCAGAATTGACATGGAAGACAGGAGGCCTCTGCTTGAAGCTCAGGTATACTTTAGTATTCGAATAGGAAACCCCTCTCAAATTCACCATATTTTGTTACGCTCTCTTATGATAGCTTTTAAGATCTATTCCATCTAATAATAGAGTCCGAATTTCATAGTCGATACTCTGACTTGCAGTTTGTGTACAGCATGTCAGCAGCAGTCAACAAAATGGCCACCACTACTTCTCATCTTGTATGTATGGTCCTCTGTAGTTCAACTCTACAGGCTGGACAATGACACTGCAGGGTTGAGGGAGCCTCTCTGATACATGTTTATATAGAGAGATGAAATGACAGATACGGAAGGAATGAGTATGAGCAGAGTCAAAATGTGTGATTCATCCAAAGAAGTAAATCAAAATGAAATATAATTAAATTCAACTTTAAACCTGTTTTTAACGTTTGAGTTTAAACAAAAAACGGACATCTCTGTCTGACCTTATTCAGAACCAAGCAACAAAAAAACAAACATTGAAACTATATTATTTTGACTTTGCTTTCTCACATCTTGCTTACTCATTTCAATATTCCAAATTTGCAACCGATATTACTGATCAGGGGAACATCTTAAATTGTGTATCATAATTTAAAGTTATGTTACTTAAAATAACAGAACTGCAAATTATACCATTACCATTTTAATCAATTATCAACTTTCTAGACGATCTTAGCTCATGCACTAACAGTTCATTCAATAATAATTCAATTGTGAAATTGGATCACAATCGGGTATCATTGCATCAAACTGTATAATCATTGTATCAAATAAGTATGCCATATTTTTCCTTCACTCCACAACAGATTTTATACCATCTACCAGATTGATCATGCATGTGAAACAGTTTTAAATGATTCCAATGATTCACATGATTCATGTGACACCGATTTACAAATTCACTAGCTGGCATGATATTCAGAGAATCTCAATTGCATTTCATTGAATCCTTGCATCCTCTTTCCTCGCTTCGTTCACAAAACCCATTGGATGAGAAAGTCCAAGGTCCATCCCCTCTGACGTTCTCCCCAAATGGGTTTTGAGAAAGAGGCGAGGAGAGCGGACGCGTGTAATCAAGGAAATGCAATTAAGGTTCTCCCATTGACTTGATACCTTGTTTACTTATCTTTCCTTTCATCCCCTTCTTCCTTAAAAGCATGCAGAGAAGGTGAGATATGTAAACTTTACATACATCTCTCTATCACATACGAAGCACTCTGTGACATACGGTCTTGAATTTAATGCTATCTTCACTTTATTACATTAGGAGAAGGAGACAGTTGATTGGTGGAGTAAATTCTACGCTTCCATTGGAGATCATGAGAAGTGCCGTCCTTACCTTCAGAAAGGATATGACACTTTGAAGGTGAAGTCTTGATGTCTCACACAGAATACACCTGTGCTGCATACATCTGAAGTAACTCCACTAATTAGTTGGCATTTTGTTTTTCTTTCCTGGACTCAAATTGAATTCTGATTTACAAGAATTTTGCTACACTCGCATTAACATCTGCTAACCATGTGTATGTGACCAATAAAATTTGATGTGAAATATAATTGTCTACATCTCTGTTTTCAGGTGTATGATAAGGAACTGGAGAATATTCCTGAGTTCAAACAACTCACCGATTTCTGCAACACCTTCAAACTGCAGAGAGGCAAGAATGAAGATGAGGAGGATGATCCATCCGTCGTTGGAGAATTCAAGGTGGAACAGCAGTTTCACTATTATTTCACACATTCCATATACATGCTCGTACATGCCTCCATACATATGCATAACCACATTGGCTCAACAAGATAGAACGCATCAGTCATAAATCAGGCTATTGATCCCTTTCTAGTGGTAGAGTTAAGGCATTGCTACCTGTCAGTGATGGCTGATGACGGATGACTGTGTTTTCAGGGCTCTTTTAAGGTGTACCCTCTATCAGACGACCCGGGTGTGGCTCCTCCTCCTCGCCAGTTCCGTGAGCTGCCTGAAAGCGGGCCTCAGGAGTGCCTGGTCAGGATCTATGTGGTCAGAGGCATCGACCTGCAGCCCAAGGACAACAACGGTCAGGTTAGTCCAGCGCCGGGAGCTTGGAATTCTATCTGCGAAAAGATGATTCTGAGATAATTGGCTTTAAAGTTCTGAACCCTCATTGGTTTGAATGGTGTGAGCAATTCTCATCTTGTACTCTTTTTGACTTAGCAACATGAATTGGGGTATTTAAAGTACCATATAGGTGGAGAACGTTGCACAAAAAAAGGTTACGTCAATAACTCAGTTTTGCCAAAATTGCAACATTTTATTGTCACATGCACAAGTAGAGTGAAATGCTTAACTTGCATGCTCTATATAATCTCGCATTGTGCATTGCCAGGTTGCTGTTCTCTTACCTACTTTTCTCTACTTTTCATACTCTTTGATGTTGCAACATGACATGTTTGTTTTCTAAATGTGCCTTTCCTTTACAGTGTGATCCCTATATAAAGATTTCCCTGGGAAAGAAGTCAATTGAGGACCGAGATAACTACTTACCAAATACCACCAACCCTGTTTTTGGAAGGTAAAATCTCACATTCATTTAAAGTGGCAATATGTTACTTTTTGGGCGACCTGACCAAATTCACATAGAAATGCGAGTTATAGATCTATCATTCTACTTGAAAGCAAGTCTAAGAAGCGGTAGATATGTTCTATGTGGGCTATTTTTATGCTTCCCATTCTTAAATTTAGTTTTTGTGTCTTTTACTTTTGGTTTTGTACACCAGCTGAAACAACAATATTTTTGGTTATGGAAAATATATTTCCACAGCGGTTTGGATGGTACAATGATTTTCTACACTATACTATATTATTTTGTCACATAAACTGAAATTAGGTAAACTATTAGAGTTGTAGCAACCAGGAAATGCCGTAGCGATTTCTGCATAGTACAACTTGAAACGGTATTTATATTATTCTACTCTACACTTATACCACACCTCCTTTTTGCAGAATGTTTGAGATGTCATGTTTTCTGCCTCAAGACAAAGACCTGAAGATCTCAGTGTATGACTATGATCTGCTGACCCGCGATGAGAAAGTGGGAGAGACAGTGATTGACCTGGAGAACCGCTTCCTGTCACGTTTTGGCTCCTACTGTGGCCTGCCTCAGACATACTGCATGTGAGGAGACTTGTTCCTGCTGTACATTTTATGTCATAGTTCACTTCAAAAAATCTAAGTTTGTCAAACATTTTCAGAACTCTAATTTGGTGTTGATATGAGTCATAGTGTCATGACATCTGTTGTGTAGGTCTAGATAGCGACTACATGCCTCAATCTGAAATGAATGAGAAAGATGGGCACTGTAATTTAATTGAGCCCATAATCATTATGGGGGACTCTCTTTGATTTGCTGTGTTGATCTTCATGAAACAGCTCTGGAATCAACCAATGGCGTGACCATCTGAAGCCCTCTCAGATCCTTCAGAACTTGGCCCGCCTCAAAGGCGTCCCTCCACCCAGGTTAGAAGATGATGGCAAAGCACTGTCATTCAATGGGACTCAGTACACGCTGGCTCAATTTGGTAAGCAGGTTTTTTTTATGGACATTTCGTAATGCTCAACTTTCATTTTAGGGACATGAGGACCAGAGTATGTTTTGTGTGACATGAGTAGGGCCTGTAGTGACCCTAAATATGAGGTAACTCACGTTTACCATCTACATTTAGAGGCCAGCAAAGAGATCCACCAGCACTTGGGTCCTGCCGACGAACGGATCTCTCTGCACGTGCTCAGAACACATGGACTGGTGCCTGAGCACGTGGAGACAAGGACACTGTTCAGCAGCTTCCAGCCCCAACTTTCTCAGGTCACTATCCATGTTGTCTTCCTCTTTATCTTCAATATGTCTCCATATCTGAGACTAACTGTATTTTCCCCTCACTTATAGGGATGCCTTCAAATGTGGGTGGATGTTTTCCCCAAAAACATGGGCCTTCCCGGACCTCCCTTCGACATTGTGCCACGCAAGGCCAAGAAGTAAGGAGAATCACTTCACAATTTGGTATTTCAAAGTGATCTAGTCTATAATCTTCTATTCTATTCATGAATACCATGTTTCCATTTAAAGGTATTTCCTGCGAGCTGTTGTTTGGAACACCTCTGATGTCATTCTGGACGAAACTAGTATTACTGGGGAGCGCATGAGTGATATCTACGTCAAAGGGTATCCGTGTTGAAACGTTTTTTGAAGCGATATTAGGATCTAACTATTACCATGACAACCATGCATATAACACACTTGTGTTTTTTTCAAACACATGAAAACCTAAATGAATTAACCAGTTAGTCTGTCGGTCCAGCTGGATGCCAGGTATGGAGGAGGACAAGCAGAAGACCGACGTCCACTACAGGTCTCTGGACGGGGACGGCAACTTCAACTGGAGGTTCGTCTTTGGCTTTGAATACCTGCCCGCTGAACAGCTGTGTCTGGTCTCCAAGAAGGTGTGTTTAGGCTTGAGAAACAATTACAAACGGAATAGTGTAGTAAGACAAAATGTAGGTACATTTCATTGCTGCCAATTTTGTCAGTCTTGATTATTATTTTCAACAGGAGCACTTCTGGAGTTTAGACAAAACAGAGTTCAGGATACCCCCCAAGTTGATTGTTCAAATTTGGGATAATGACAAGTTCTCATTGGATGATTACCTGGGTGAGACATTTCTTTAGCACTATGAATTACCGTACAATACTTTTTTCAATCAAATATTACCATATGATAATTTTGCTCCAGCTGATCAAATCAGCTATTTAACACATGGTCCTGAGATGGTCTTCTGGTCATTGTACAGGCACGGTAGAGCTGGATCTCCGTAAACTTACCCCTCCGGCCAAGGTTTCAAAGACGTGCAATCTAAGTATGATGGAGGAGGTGATGGATGCACGACCACACAAATCCGACCTGGCCAATTCGCTGTTCGCTCAGAAGTCTGTCAGAGGCTGGTGGCCATGTGTCACTGAACAGGATGGGAAGAAAGTCCTTGGTGTGAGTACAGCTAAGAGGTCATCCATTTTAAACTGACAAAATCAAGAGAGTATAAATCAACCTGGTTTACCTGTAATCTTATATTCAACCATGTTTAGTATCTCTAAAGAAGGTTACTACTTTGCAAATTACAGACTATATGTGAAACATTGTGTGGAATAAATCTGAATTAACATCTGTTATGTTTAGGGGAAGGTTGAGATGACTCTGGAAATCGTGTCTGAGAAGGAAGTGGACGAAAAGCCTGCTGGGAAGGGCAGGGATGAACCCAACATGAACCCAAAGCTTGACTTCCCTAAGTAAGGATTTTCACTCTTCTGTGTATATTCACCCTTTTATAGGCCTAACGGAGATGTATACCTCCGATATAGTCCATATTAAACTGTTTCCTCCTCTCTTCCAACATCAACAGGCGTCCGGACACATCCTTCTTCTGGTTCACGAACCCCTGTAAGACCTTGAAGTTCATTGTGTGGCGCAGATTCAAGTGGCTTTTCATTGGACTGATCCTACTGATTCTAGTGCTGCTCTTCGTCGGAATCCTGTTATACTCTTTACCGGTAAGAACAGGCGGGAGGGGATAATGTTCAATTAAACTGTGTTAAATAAAATTCACATTAATGAAATAACAAACTGACAGATTGCCTACATTTTGATGTGATTAATGCTTGCCTAATTACAATTTCTCTCATTCCAGAACTACATTTCAATGAAAATTGTGAAGCCATTCAAATGAAAACACAATATTCTGCTCATATGTCAAGAAGAACAGAGACCAAAGTCTTCCAATGTATTTTCAACCAAAAATATCATGACTATTTTTATGTATTCTAAACTGTATTTGTGTAATATTTCAAATGAATTGTTAAAAACCTGTTTGCTCACAGAATGCATAATTAGTAGATTGTTCAAACCAACATCAAACATAATTATATTATCTTTGCACAGGTTAATCAGAATTCCTTGAACCTTATGTTCGTAAAGTATTTTTAATGGATGCTCTGTGCTTTGTAATGAACATTTATGTGGTCATATACACACTGATTCTTTAAATAAATGATTGTTTTAAGGCCCTAATAAATGATGATCAGTAGACCAATTGCATTGGGGGTCTTTGTGGTTATACAGTATATACTGAACAAAAATATAAATGCAACATGTAAAGTGTTGGTTTCATGAGCTGAAATAAAATATCCAAGAATTTTTCCATACGCACAAAAAGTTTATTTCTCTCATATTGTACACAAATTTGTTTACATCCCTGTTAGTGAACATTTCTCTTGCCGAGATACGCCACACCTGTCAGGTGAATGAATTATCAAGACGCTGATTAAGCAGCATGATCATTACACAGGTGCACTTTGTGCTGGGGACAATAAAAAGCCACTCTAAAATGTGCAGTTTTGTCACACAACACATGCCACAGACGTCAGAAGTTTTGATGGAGCATGCAATTGGTATGCTGACTGCAGGTATGTCCACCAGAGCAGTTACCAGAGAATTTAATGTTAATTTCTCTACCATAAGCAGCCTCCAATGTCGTATTAAAGAATTTGGCAGTACGTTCAACCAGCCTCACAACCGCAGACCACGTGATACCATGCCAGCCCAGGACCTCCACATCCGGCTTCCTCACCTGAGATATTGTCTGATACCTGCCACCCAGACAGCGGATGAAACTGTTGGTTTGCACAATTGAAGAATTTCTGCACAAACTGTCAGAAACTCTCTCAGCTCATCTGCTTGCTCATCGTCCTCCCCAGGGTCTTGACCTGACTGCAGTTCGGCATCTTAACCGACCTCAGTGGGAAAATGCTCACGTTCAATGGCTACTGGCATGCTTTAGAAGTGTGCTCTTCACCGATGAATCCCGGTTTCAACTGTACCGGCAGATGGCAGACAGAGTGTATGGCGTCATGTGGGCGAGCGGTTTTCTGATGTCAATGTTGTGAACAGAGTGCCCCATGTTGGCAGTGTTTTTAAATTTTTAAAATGTATATAACCTTTATTTAAAATCTTTAATATTGTTGCATGTTGAGTTTATATTTTTGTTCAGTGTATATATATAGTGTATATACAGTACCAGTCTAAAGTTTGGACTCATCTACTCATTCCAGTATTTTTCTTTATTTTTACTATTTTCTACATTGTAGAATAATAGTGAAGACTGTCGTGGTAATTTCCTGTATTACTCAATGATGAGAGAGCCAACCACACACACAAGTCAGAGTTATATTATAAAGTACACCTTTAATAATATATATATGAGCTTCACCATTTTGACTCTCAGATCAATTCAGTGTCTATAAATGAATTATCTGAGAGTCCTTACAAAACAATTCTTAGTTTTATTTATAGCCAAGATACACCCCTCTCAACTTACAAAGAATCCTTTACCCGAAAGAGGAGTATCCCATAGCTAGACAGCATCAGCTATAAATCATCGTTCAGTTTGGTCTCCCAAGACAAGGTTTCAATCTCATGCTT
This sequence comes from Salvelinus namaycush, assembly GCF_016432855.1. Taxonomy (NCBI): domain Eukaryota; kingdom Metazoa; phylum Chordata; class Actinopteri; order Salmoniformes; family Salmonidae; genus Salvelinus; species Salvelinus namaycush. The sequence goes on from NC_052310.1 coordinate 11,700,741, forward strand.
GGTACTTCACTGTCTACCAAAACATTACCTCATCCAATGGCATATATCAATTGTCAATCCTAGATACTCCCAAACCTGGACAAACTCACTGAAGACAGTGAGCCTCTTAGGTCAAATACTAGATCAAGATAAGGGCAACCTCAGAGGGGACATACAATGGTTCCAGAAACAGCCACACTCTTTCCCCCAATGAGAAAAGTAGGGAGTGACTGGTGTACGGACATTGTATGAGATAACTAACTGGTTCCCCATTAATAACACCACCCCTTCACACGGTTTAGGAATAGTTACAGACACCTTTATAATAAGAAAACCATGTTCCATTCTGTCCTCCTCCCCTTCTGATATTCTACATAGCACCACATGGTTTAACAGATACATTGACATATGAAGACAAGCCTGACCTCTCCCCTCTCTGGGCCCCAAGTGACTAGGCCCTAGCTCAGAAGGGGAAAATGCACTGCCACCCCTATAGTCCAAAGGGCACCATTCTAATGACAAGTATCTAACAAGCATATGATGAAAATAACATCTTATCTATCTATGTTACCTAGCTAAATCTGATTCAGCCACGACAAGACATCAAAACTATGAAATAACACATATGGAATCATGTAGTAACCAAAAAAGTGTTAAACAAATCAAGATATATTTTATATTTGAGATTCTTCAAAGTAGCCACCATTTGCCTTGATGACAGCTTTGCACACTCTTGGCATTCTCTCAATCAGCTTCATGAGGTAGTCACCTGGAATGCATTTCAATTAATAGGTGTGCCTTCTTAAAAGTTAATTTGTTGAATTTCTTTCCTTCTTAATGCATTTGAGCCAATCAGTTGTGTTGTGACAAGGTAGGGGTGATATACAGAAGATAGCCCTATTTGGTAAAAGACCAAGTCCATGTTATGGCAAGAACAGCTCAAATAAGCAAAGAGAAACAACAGTCCATCATTACTTTAAGACAGGAAGGTCAGTCAATACGGAACAGTTCAAGAACTTTGAAGGTTTCTTAAAGTGCAGTCGCAAAAAGCATCAAGCGCTATGATGAAACTGGCTCTGATGAGGACCACCACATGAAAGGAAGACCCAGATATACCTCTGCTGCAGAGGATAATTTCGTTAGAGTTACCAGCCTCAGAAATTGCAGCCCAAATAAATGGAACAAGGAACATGAGCAATGGACATTAGACTGGTGGAAATCTGTCCTTTGGTTTAATGAGATTTTTGCTTCCAACCGCCATGTCTTTGTGAGACGCAGAGTAGGTGAACGGATGATCTCTGCATGTGTGGTTCCCACTGTGAAGCATGGATGAGGAGGTGTGATGGTGTGGGGGTACTGTGCTGGTGACACTGTCTGTGATTTATTTAGAATTCAAGGCACACTTAACCAGCATGGCTACCACAGCATTCTGCAGCGATGCGCCATCCCATCTGGTTTACGCTTAGTGAGACTATCATTTGTTTTTAAACAGGACAATGACCCAACACGCCTCCAGGCTGTGTAAAGGCTATTTGACCAAGACGAAGCATGATGGAGTGCTGCATCAGATGACCTGGCCTCCACAATCAGCCGACCTCAACCCAATTAAGTTGGTTTGGGATGAGTTGGACCACAGAGTGAAGGAAAAGCAGCCAACAAGTGGTTAGCATATGTGGGAACTCCTTCAAGACTGTTGGAAAAGCATTCCAGGTGAAGCTGGTTGAGAGAATGCCAAGAGTGTGAAGCTGTCATCAAGGCAAAGGGTGGCTACTTTGAGGAATATAAAATATTTTTTGATTTGTTTAACACTTTGTTATTTAGTACATGATTCCCTATGTGTTATTTCATCGTTTTGATGTCTTCACTATTATTATACAATGTCGAAAATAGTAAAAATAAAGAAGAATCCTTGAATGAGTGGTTGTGTCAAAACTTTTGACTGGTACTCTATATATTATTATTTTTTATTTTTTATTATTATTCTTATCTCAGGTGAAAACCCATATAATTGGGAAGGATCATACAGTCAATGGTAAGGATACATGTAGTAATGTAGCAGGTGAGGAATACTACTGTAGTCCAGGCCTAACTCCAGCTAAAACAGCATATTGAAAAATGTGAATAGAGACTGGAATCTCAATTGGAAGGAAAAAAAGTAAAGTGATTAGTTATTTGATCTTGTTTTTCCATCAATAAAATGCAATCAATTGATAGTTAATTATTGCAAAACAAAATAATCTTATCCATTGCCATTTTCCAATAAAAAACATCTCAACTACAGATGAATGAGGGAAAATTATATTTGACTCCACTATTACAGAGAAGACATACCCTCTGTCAGTGGCAGAGGTCGCTGCGCGCTCTGTCTGTTAACACGTTTGGTCTCTGTGCCTTGACGCAAGTTGTTTTCCCTTTCTATTTTTTTCGTTTGAGGATTTGGACTGCAAGCAAGGTGGACTTAGATTTATTTTGTCTTACGGTATCACGTTTTCAGTTTAGTTTAGCCTAGTAATGGTTTGGCAAGAACTTGTGCCGCACATAATAGACATTACGAAACAACCTCCATTTTGAAGTCCTAAAGAGTCGGTACAACGTGTAGGCTACTGTCAGAGTGCACTGTCCTCTACATGCGATTGTTCATGAACATATACGTGAAGGACAACACTCAAATGCAAAGAATACGACTGCAATAACATACTTGTACGTAAATTGATTGAGATGTGGTTTCACTGCATTTATTTGATTATGTTTAAAACGAAATGTTTCTTACTAGAACTCACCACGATATGGCTTCTTTGGCAGGCTCTGCTCCATTGGAACCAGAGCTCAGCCCTCTGGTCAAGCCAGAACAGTGTTACAAAGACAGTTTCCACTATCATCTACTTTGTGTTTCACCTTGATTATTTTTTATTTGTTTACATATAATAGTTATTTGTATTGCATTCATTATTTCAGATGTTCTACACAATACAACTCACCTGGGACCAATTGTTCTCATTGTGTCTAGATCTGTGGGACCATAAATATGCTCCAGCCACTGAGGATTCTCTTCAGACCCAAGTGGATGGTCTCACGGTCCTCCGGCAGCTATGTGTCCAGGATGAGGTCAGTTCAGTTAACTGTCAGATATACCCACCCATTTCATAAACATACTGCAAGTTAGATAACGGTTGAATGGGATTACATTCATGCTAAAGTTATGGCATGTCTGATTTAGGCACTTGAATAAGATAAAGGAGGAGGATGAGGCGTGTCGAGCAGCATTGCAGTCTGGGAATATTTTCCTCTATCACAAACTGGCTCCTCTACTGCGGAGGACTGACAGTGGAATATACCAGCTCCCAGCTCTCCAGACCAAAGGTATTGTATGGCCAGATGATTAGTGCCATTGAAGCTAGGATTGAGACTAACTGTATATAACAAGGACAGCCCCCTCTCACTTCAGAATCCCTACATTGAGAGTGACATTATTGTAATGACATAATAGAAATGGGCATTTCTTGACAGGAACAACTTTCAACAGAGATTTACCTGTATATACCAACACAAACATGTAGTATGCACGTCATGGAAATACATTTGTTCCTCTCAGATGTAGAAGAGATTCTGGAAAAGCTTGGAGAGGACAAGGAGATGGTGAAGGAATCCATTCTCATCAACTGCACTGAACAGAACGAAGCACAGTTCTCCTTCGATGTTGGTACGAGAACATCCAGACATGTAATACATTGCTTCATGGAACATACAGTTAGTTGGTACATCAAATTCCCATCTGGAATAATAATCCATCTCGTTCTCCACCTACAGTACATTGTCCTCTGTGTCTCTTGGGTCAGACGACAGGTTGACCGACTGTTTCTCTGTGCTGTAGGGGCGATAGAGCAGGCTGCTGTGGAGGAGCTGTGTAGAGGAACCTTCGTAGACTTGAGGAAAGCCTTCTTCCTACTGAGAGGGTCTGAGGCACCGCTTGTAGCCAGAGTGGGTATTGGAGTCAAGTCTCCAATCTAGTGTTGCACTGTGTTTTTCTAGTATTGTATTATACCGTGTGTCTCTCTGTGTTTGCTATAATACCTGGGTGTGTGTTTTGATCGTCAGGGGCAGGCTCTCCTTCGCTGGCACCAGACCAATGGCTTCTGCAGCTCCACTGGGCAGCCTACCCAAAGGAACCAGTCTGGCAGTCAGCGTGTGTGTCACAGCAGTGGGATCACTTATTACCCTAAGGTAAGAAACGGGGCTTATCTAGCAAATATAAAAGGTCAATCAGCTATTTAACAGCTCTCATATCACATTGGATTTTCATCATGAAATAGAGTAGTTAGTACATTTCCCCAAGCTGAGTGAAAAGTAGTTCTGTTGTGTCTTGTTTTTCTACAGATGTCTCCGGTGGTGATCGTACTGTTGTCTGATGGGAAACGGTGTTTGCTGGGGAGGCAGTCCACCTTCCCACGGGGGATGTACAGTGCACTGGCAGGCTTCTGTGACATTGGTGAGTCTCATGCCACACATTTTAAACCAATGAGGCATGTGTATTGACTATTTATAACATGTCTATTACATAGGCTACATCCAGTCCTAATATGCTACCCAGGTGTAAACAGCCTGAGAGATGTAACTCACTTATTCATAACTGTACTTGTTAAGACTAATATATTACTGTCAGCATAAGCACTGGCATAGGTTCCTGAATGTGTCAACAGGTGAGACCATGGAGGAGGCACTCCGCAGGGAGATAGCTGAGGAGGTGGGGCTGGAGGTAGAGTCTATCCAGTACTCAGGCTCTCAGCACTGGCCCTTCCCACAGAGCTCCTTCATGGTGGCCTGTCACGCCACCGTCAACCCAGACAAGACACACGTCAGTCAATGGCTGCCTCACTATTCTAACTTTCTCTGTGTTCATACATTAATTTGGCTTGAGTGTGAGCAAGACATCTAGACGAAGCCTTATCCACAGGCCTGGACTAACCAAATCTGGGGCCTAGGTCCAAACATTATTTGGCCTATTTCTGGGTGGCAGAGAGAATATTTTGCAGTTCTAAAGCTAATTTCCTGCAATTCTACACATTTTACCATGGGCCAGAGATAAAGTGTTGCAGTTTTAAAGCAAATGTTCTGCAATTCTACACATTTTGTCATGGTTAATGCAGGGTTCATATGCTATTTCAGTTACTCAAACATAAAATCAGGTCGGTAATCCAACCCTGCTTATCCATGGTAGTACATTTAGTGTCCAAGAACTGCCAGATCACTACATTGTTTTGTTCAATTGTTTTTTAGGAGACTTTGAGATTATACTTGTAATAAAAAGCGCTATATAAAGAAATTAATATTTTTATGTTACATGTTCTCCATGTCAATACAGTGTATATTGAAATAAATAAAATATGTTGAAAACGGAATTAATTGTACGTTGCTGATCTAACTGCTTTGCCTAACAGGTCAGTGTGGATAAGGTGGAGTTAGAGGATGCACGGTGGTTCAGCCTAGAGGAAGTCCAAGAGGCGCTGACGATCAAGGCACCACCACGGAACAACAAAGGAGAGCCTACTGTGTTCTGGGTCCCACCAAGCTACGCCATAGCTAACCGGTTGATCCAGGAATGGGCCAATCAACAACACCTCAAATCATAGCAAGATGGGTGGACAACAGACAGCATCAAAGCTGCAAATACAACACACAGAGGATTTTAGAAGACCAGGCAGGAACATTGTACTGTTAAGTGCTTGTTAACACACACAGACGGGAATGAAACATACAGGTCCAGAGCAGACATGGGGGGAACTGACAGGAAATGCATCTCACTTGAGGAAAAAAAGTGTTTGACGTGACATTGTGTTTCAATAGATACTGTAATACCATCAAAGGGCTTGGCTTATAGCTAACATTTTTTATTCTTATATATATATACACAATATGTAAAGGACATTTTTGCATACATTTAATTGTGTGATCACTAGGCCTTTATGAAGTTTAAACTGATGATTTTGTTTAAATACTGTAACTACCTCCACAGTATTGCAATGATTCTCAAAATGATTTACAAAGTGAATGGTTGTAATAAGTGTATCAGTACTGTAATAATATCATACTTGGTGTATGTAGAGAACTAAATGAATAAAACCATAAAGCCTAAACTGATGTGTTTTAAGCCTGATTGGTGTATGTACAGAAACTAACTGAATAAAACCATAAAGCCTAAACATACATATTTTAAGCCTGCTGTTGCCACCAAGAGACTATGAACGTTTTGGACGCTTTTATTTTTTGACTAGAAACCAAATACATTTAAGTGCAATGTGGAAAATAAAATAATCCTTAAGGGCTATACATAAAACCAATCGGCAACATTGCATCACAATGTCTTGATAATGTGTTGTTGCTACATAACCATGTAGGCCACTGGTTACAGAAGCTTGTATGATAAGACTTTCTGTTACCAAGTAAATCGGTTTTATTTTAAATCTTGAAAATATACATATGACTTCTTTCATAGTGACACCCCCCCATATATATATATATATAGGCACATCCCCTGCCACTCAAATCATCAGACCATGTTTAGGTCCTAAGTGACTTATGAACAGAATATCATCTTTCACTATGACAGAGTGGTCTCAAGAACTGTCTTTGCGCAGGATCAACTTTTAATCATAACATTTAATGAAAACAGATGACTGTTAGCAACAGCGCAGAGGTGAGTTAAAAAAAAAGTCACTTCTTTCCCTTCCTTCCTGAGGAGGAGCTTGGTCTTTTCTTGCAGTACTTTGCCTCCAGGTTATCCATAAAATTGTTAAAGCCTGCCTCTTTTGACTTCTGATTTTTCTGAAATAAAAGAAAAGGAGGAGGGGGATAAGAGATACATAACCCATGGCAGCTTCGAAAAAAGATCAGTAATGGTTTTACAGTTACGTTGTACCACGTTGGTCAACTAACTGTCTCACCTTGATCATGGCCACCAGGCTGTCCTCGCTGTTCAGGCCCATCTCTTTCTGCATCTCCTCTGCCTCTTTACGCTCTTTATCGGCCTGGAAACACAATGACACAAACATTGACAGCTGCAATGGTGACCATACTGATGTTCACCTGTATCTGCTAGCTATGTCTCTGTGATAAGAGCATGAGATAAAACAAACTCAAAATGCACTGAGGGATATATATATATAGAGTGGTGGATTAGTTCACACACCTTGCGTTTGCGGCTGCTTTTCTTCTTAGCACTCTCGTTGGTGAAAGCCTTGTGAGCCAGCAGCACCTTGGAGTCGATGGCGCACTGGAGGACGGCTCTGATCCGTGGCTCGTCCGCCTGGGTGGCACACAGCACGTTCTCCATGATCATGTCCATGTCGCCCTTGTGCTCCTCATAGACCCGCATCAGATCATGCTTTTCTTCCTCAGAGTCCTTGTAGGACTTCTCAAAGTTCAGAATATCTTGAAGTGTGATCTGCAAAGAGAATGCACAGTCTTGACATAACTGATCATGTCCAGGCCTGGGACTTTCTGAATGTACAGTGTTAATTCATTGTAGCTGAGATTTTAATTTAAGGCTGCAGAATGTGAAAACTGTGCAAGGCGGATGTGAAGACTTTCACTAGGCACTGAATGTATCCATTTGTAACTTGCACTGGGGGAAAAAAATGCTTAACTTGAAGTCCTACCTTAGGAAACATTGTTCTCCAATATTCTTCCCAGTTACGATCTTGGTCAAGTGAGTCGGACTCCTCGTCTACTATGCCCTGCTCGTCGTAAATGGCCCTTTGGTCTTTGTCACTCAAGACTGCATACACCTTCCCTAGAGTCTAGTAACACATCAAGATACCAAACAGGACAGAAACTGATCATCGGACACCTGCTCCTCCCGATATATCAACCAAGGTTTTAAAGGTAAACAAACATTCACATATAATTTTTGGAATGTAAGTGTTGTCTTGCCTACCTGGAACTTGGCAGTGGCTTGCTCGTCACCTGGTGATCTGTCAGGGTGGACTTGTAGTGAGACTTTATAATAACCCCGTCGAACCTCTGCCTCCGATGCATCATTTGTGACACCGATTACATCATAAAGGTTTGACGTCTTGAACAGCTCCTCACACTGATCCAGTAAACCCATGTCTGCTTCCCCTAGCAACTAGAACAAATAAAGAAAAATGCAACATAAAATGTAAACAATGTGTGTGGAATTAACTGGCAGTGATATAGCTAATGTAACTAGCCAACTAACGTTACTCTTTCTGGCTCTCTTTCTGCAGACAGTAGCGTCTATCTCCAATTCACTTCCCCAAAACAATAACCAAACGCACAAAGTTGGAGCTACAACCACACAACATCGTCAATAACATGACTGTCAATTTCAATAATTTAGCTTGCCGCTCAACGTTAACTAGCTAGCTAGATTGCGCTACTTAGCGAGCAGCTGATGCTAGCAGCTGATGCTAGCTAGCTAACGTAAATATCTCACTGACACTGGAACTGGCCTCTACCTACAGAAATTGTGGAACTAGCTATTCCGACTAGACATACCAACAAAAATAAGAATGTCTCCCAACTCACGCGTCCTTTGACTGAAGTGAATGACAGGTTATTATTGTGATTGTGTCCGTGTCTTTTGGATAGCTAGCTAGGTACCTTTCTAGCTCCCAATTGTCAACAAGCAAGCACCTCTCTACAAAATTTGGCGCGGTATTTGCGTCATCGTGTAATTCATATGAGCGCCCCACAGGTTTTCGAAACAGCCTCTTCAAAGATTCTCAATGCCCTTGATTACCAGATGCCCAATGTTTAAATGGCAAAGTAAATAAACGTATGGGGTTTCCTGGAATGTCAAGTATTAAATAAAAAAAATAAAAAAATCACATTACAGTGTGTTTGTATAAGGTAATGTACAACTTGGTAGCTTTCAAAATATAGTAGCTGTCTCTTTAATAAACTCAACTCACTTCTAAACCGGAACTAGAAGTTTGGAGTTCACAAAATACTTCCGTGTGAGCACATTCACAAAAAAAAGTCTCTGTACTCCTAATTAATCAAGTGTATTGATGTACTAGCTTCACCTGTATGTGGTATTATCTTAATATTTCATAAATGCTAATCTGAAAGAGTGGTCAATTAGCTAAGGTCGTGATAAACACCAACAAACAGAATGTCAAATTTCATCGCGTTGCAGACCCAGTTGGCCTCTGTCATGGAGACCCTTGTTCACGCGGCGGTGGCCGAACTGGGTAAACTTGTAGAGGACAGTTCTGTTTTCGTGTTCAGCCTGGAACTGACCCAGGGGCATAGCGAGGGTGAAGAATTATCTGCAAAACTGCAGACGGAGAGTCAGAATAAGATGGTAAGTCACCATGAGTGAGAGAGGAAAGGCCTAGCAGCTGGCTAGGATACTGAAGCAAGCTAGTTAGCTTTTCCCTTAACACATATCAGTTGTCCAATAGGACATCATGTTTATTAACAGTTACAGGTGGCAGATACCATGGAAAGTGGCATGCATGAATACAATAGCCATCCTCAATCTATTCATGGTATGTTTTGAAATAATACATTGCTTATCGCTTTCATTTACAGACAGACTTTGCCACAGTCATGGAGGTACTGGGCAATGAGGCATTGGGTAAAATAATGAAAATTGTGGATGATACAAAGTTTTTGATGGACTTTGAATCCAAGTCCTTCAAAGGCCATAGAGGGAAAAAAGCCAAACCACAAGCGAGCATCTTGAATATTCTGTCAGTTGGAGGAATGGGTAAGTAACAGATGTTTTTATTTCTTTATCTGTTGCACTACAAGAATAACTAAAAAGTACTAGCTTCACCTGAAGAAGAATTACCTATTTATGCCTCACTTCTCTTTCATTGGTGCAGCGGAGGAACATTCTTATGGCGGAAGTGGTAAAACTGCGGAGCAAACTGTTTCAATGGAGGTAAGCTTTTTGCAGATTGCTTCAAGAGTCATGGAATTGTTATCAAATTGTATTTATCACATACGCTGAAATACAACAGGTGTAGGCCTTACAGTGAAATGCTTACTTACAAGCCCTTAACCAACAATGCAGTTTGAAGAAAAATACCCCCCCAAAATAATTTAAAAAAAGTAACAAATAATTAAAGAGCAGCAGTAAAATAACAATAGCGAGGCTATATACAGGGGATACCGGTACAGAGTCAATGCGTGGGGGTACCGGTTAGTTGAGGTAATTGGTTAAGAGCCCATGAAACGGCAGCCATCCCCTCTGGTGCCATTATCACAATGTAATCGTTTCTGCAAACACTTTGGCTGCTTTCAATAGGCAAACCGTTAAATGTTTCTAGTCTGTGTCCATTCTGTGCCATTTCTATAATATGATCCAATTATGCTAATTTTCACACCTATTCAATCTGTTTGTGCTGGTAGTCTGCAGATGTGGAGGAAGTGGACACACCAGAATCTCCCCTTGTCTTGGCTGTTTCTGTCAAAGACGAGCATGGGCAAATAGACCTGGGGGCCATTGCAGAGAGTAAGCATAAAGCAAGTACTTGTGTCTTGACAGTACATAAGATCAGCCCATATCATAGTATTAACTGCCACCTGAGATTATATTTTTTCATGGCTGTTTTGTTCACGGACATGTTTTATGCATGTCTTACAGGAGCTGCCGATGATGCTTTTGCAGGAAACTCTTCTTCAGAGCACCAGTATGGTATGATTAGCGATGACCCCCTGGTGAACCCCACAGACATCCTATTGGAGACTTTGTTTGCCCAAAAGAAGCTCTTCATTTGCACCGAGTGTGGAAAAAGTTTCTCCACGCAGAGTAACCTCAAATCCCACCAGCGACTTCACACTGGCGAGAAACCATTTGTGTGCATGTTCTGCAACAAAGCCTTTGCCCACAAACAGAGTTGTAATGATCACATCCGCACCCACACTGGTGAGAAGCCCTTCATATGTGGCGTGTGTGGGAAATGCTTCGGCAAGCAGGCGCACCTCAAGACCCATTCGATAATCCACACTGGCGAAAAGCCTTACAGCTGCACTGTGTGTGGCAAGAGCTTCAACCTGGCTCAAAATCTGTCAAGACACCAGCAAATTCACACGGGAGAGAAAATCTTCACCTGTTTACTGTGCGGGAAAGGCTTCACACGCGCTGTAACACTGAAGACCCATCAACTCATTCACACTGGACAAAAGCCCTTCAAGTGTATTCAGTGTGAGAAGAGTTTCCGTCACGCTGTCAATCTGAAGAACCACCAGCGGATTCATACAGGCGTCAGGCCATTTAGCTGTGACTTGTGTGGCAAGACATTCCGTCAATCAGTGAATCTTAAAATACACAAGCGCATCCACACTGGAGAGAGGCCATATATCTGCACAGAATGTGGCAAGACCTTCAGTCAGCAGAGTAGTCTCATGTCTCACGGACGCACCCACTCTAACGAGAGACCTTTCCAGTGTAGCTTCTGCGAGAAAAGATTCAACAACGCCAACAGTCTGAAGTTGCACCAGAGAATCCATACAGGAGAGAAGCCGTACAGCTGTGAAATCTGTGGGAAGACCTTCAGTCAGGGCAGTCATCTCCGAACACACAAGAGGCATGTCCACGCAGGAGGGAAACAGTACATCTGTGATAAATGTGGGAAGAGGTATTCAGACAAGCGGAATCTTAAGATGCACAAATGTGTTTATGCCTCAACCTAACATAGTGATGGGCAAACGGTTTCAATCTTTGAGAGGCTTTTGTTGTCGTTTGCATTGCTGTTAAAGAGAGCCTTGAAGCCTGGCACGCTAATCGCTAGAGGAACCCACTTCAACTTGATTTTAGCCTGAGCAAAAATGTTTTTTTTTTTTTTTTTTATGAAATAGGATTTTCTGTCAGGAGCTAGGTGTTTTTGTTCCCATTTAAGCAATTATGAAAAGTAAACTAGTAAAACGCAGAAACCAAATATGCCTATGTTAAATAATGTAATGTTAGTGTATACTGTATATAATCATGCAACTTTTATAAGATATGCTTATTTAAGCTAAATAACCTATAGCTAACATTTTACAGCCAGCGATGTATTGATATTATTTGGAAAAAGCCTGTAAAACTGAATCTGGAGTTTGGGCTATGAAAAAGCTGTAGGTTATGTATTATAACAGAACTGCTTGGCTGACTAGCCTGTACTTCCACAACATCAGTCAGATTTAATTTGTTTACCACATGTACTTGTTTCTTAAAGACCCAGTGCAGGCAAAATAAAATGTTCCTGTGTTTATATCATATTGTACAATAGCTGATGAAAAAAAAATCAGTGTTATTTCCTGATAGTTGCTGGTTGAAAATACAATCTACACATGACCATCTAATCAGCAATTTTGCATGGGCGGGAGTTTCGTGCTTTCCATGAAGACATCAACATGAGGTAAATTGGTTAATAGACCAATAACAAAGCATTCCAAACCTCTCTGCCAATAACAGCTAGTTTTCAGTTTTCCCCTCACTCAGACAACTCTTAGCAAAATTATTGCTTGAGAAACTTTTTTTTTTCTAAAAACAATTTGTCAATTTTACTGAAAATCTATTATAGTAAGGTACTTAATTGTTGCCCAGAAATGATTTGATATTGATATAAAAAAAAGTCTGCATTGTGCCTTTTAAGGTTTGTTTTCTATAGACTATCTTATAGCCTTTGTTATTGTCTATACTTTATGATGTAAATGAGACAAATCAACACATGGTTGTATGTAGTGGGAGGGAACAAATTGGTTAAAAAAATATCACATTAAATTACAGTAATGTATTCAATAAAGACATGCAATGCTGCAATGTTTGGAATTTCACCTGTGTGAACTGTGCTTCAGTTATGGATTCACATTCAAATGGAAACCATACTATTGTGTTATTGCTGTCCAAATCACAGCTAATGACATTTGATGAATGAATGGTAAACTCAGTTGAAAAGTTGACATTTGCAGTTGCAGAACTTTTTGAGGCTCATTTTGGTGATTAAAATGGATTTTGGTTGGTTTTCATAGTTTCTTTTTCCCTATTTCTTTTTTATTATTTAAGTATGTGAAAACACTGTTTACCTAGACATTAGTCTGGGCTGTTGCAAAGCTGGATATTTGACACGTTCGAATAATAAATCCTCTATTGCTTCCCAAAAAGTATTATATTGCATTTCACCGGATGTATAAATGTGAAGCATCCGCTTGGCGTTTCCACTCACTACCAGCCCAGTGGGAGAAAATGGAACGAGATGGATTTTCTGCACATTTTCTCATCGATTAAACATTTGATGTCAATACAGTTTTCTGTTTGCAAAACTAAAATATGAGTGAACAGAGTGAACTAAGTTTTGTAGACATTACCCTTTGCCAAAGGTGTAAACAATTCCGTTGTTTAGGAGTGAAAAGGCGAATTTAGTTATTGCACACGTTCGATTCACACACTAGGCGTTCCCTAACTGAAATATGCAAATTATTTGCTAGAACGCGCCAATAGGATCTCGCTAGCTCGTGCTTGGCTCTGCCCACTATGACTAATTTGTTCCCATTTGACACGACAGGCTGTGGTCTATCTTGATTTAGTTAAAAATCTTCCTAGTCAGACTTGTTGCCTCCCACAATGTATCAAGGCTAACTGTTTTTGTCAAGCGACAGGTTTAGGAGACCAGTGGCTGTGCGCATGTGGTTGTGGATGATTCAGCGAGAGTCGAGTCCAGTGAGCAGAGCACTTGACAGCGGCGAGCCTAGCAACACTAGCTAGCTACTGAACAAGCGAAACAAGCGTTTTTTCGGACAATGAATTTTTGACAAGAAATTTTAATGAACAAATGACCACTAGGAGAGAGGCGACGACAAAATCTTGATGCTTTGGTGGACCATACATAGCCATACGCCTGGCTGAAGAAAAAAAAAACATCTGCTTCAGGGAAAGGTGTTAATGTTACTTGACAACTAGCCATAATGTTTTGGATTTGACTTGCTCAGTCATAGATATGGTGCTTTCATATCAAGCAGTGTTTGTAAGGCCATTTAACTGAACATTTTTATTGAGGTAACTAGCTAGCCAGGCTACTGCTGGCTTGAATTTGCTAGCTAGCTGACTAGCCAACGTTAGCAATTGGACCTGCACTTGTTATTCAATCAACCAGCCTATTCACTCCTCAATTCAGGAATTTGCGGTCGTGCATGTTAATGCATCATCATCTGTTTCAATAGGTAAGTCCGAGTTTGAGTCGCCTATGTGTGTCAGTGGAAGTACTACTGTCTTGTCATTTAAATTAACAATCCATTCTCAGGCCTGTTGCAGCAGCTAAGAGACAGCTACAGTATATTGGTATGCCTAACCTGCACTGCTATGTGTCAGAGATACTGTTAAGCATGTTATAACATTTCAACTTCTAAATGAGCATCAGACACAGACCAGTGTTGGCCCCTTACTGGCCTTGCTGCTTGGAGGCTCCAGTCAAATTGGCCCAGAGGTAAATAATCCCTTGTTTTACTGCTACAAATTACTCTCTGAAACAACATTCCATGCATACTTCAATTGGAAGTGAGTCCAACTGCAACTTGTAAAAACAGTGACTTATTGAAGTGTCATTGTTTTGGCCTTGTCATTATAAAATCACCCCACAGAGTCTCTAGCAAGTTGGCAACTGTGATGGATTCAGTTGTTCGTGTGGTGGTCATTGGAGGACAGCCACACTGCACAACAGTGAATGAGATGAACAAAAGCCATTGTCCTCTTTTAAAATAACCTTCCATGTGTCAGGGTCTAGGCAGCTTATGTTGGATTTAAGGTATGGATTTGGCTCCATAATAGTAAAGAAAAAACACAGGGAACCCTGATTCCCAGTGGTAACCTACACTCTTTCTCTAGCTCGTAATAAAAATAACCATTACAGAGGCAGAAGGCCTTGTATGAGGTTATGGAGGTCAGTGAGCCACAGAGTACAGGCCAGGGATTTCTGCATGCGCTGACGCAGAGGAGCTGCAGAGAACAATTATCAGTCAAGCTTGTCCTAGTTTGTATACTGTATCCTAGGTTTTTAGTGGATATTGTCAATGTTAGGTATGCTGAACATTTTGTGACTCGGGTTTTCGCTCAATGTTGTGTTATTACAACGCAACTACCATGTTATTATGTCAGTGTTTCTGACACACATGCCTGTCATTTGCTTGTTTATGATTTACATTCGCTCTTTACAGTCAACTATGCAATAAAACAAGTATTATTTGTTGCATGTGCCAAATACAACAGGTGTAGACTTTACCATGAAATGCTTTCTTACAAACCCTTACCCAACAACGCAGAGTTAAAAAGTAAGAAAAATTTGCACAAATAAAATGCTGTCCTAGCTGTTAATAATATAGCCACACGTTTCCTTTCCTCTAAGGTTGAGCTGTATCTAGAATGTTTCGTTATTGGGGTTGTGTTCAGAAGGGTTTAGAATAGAGGTCGAACGATTATGATTTTTCAACGCCGATACCGATTATTGGAGGACCAAAAAAGCCAATACCGATTAATCGGACGATTTTTATTTATTTATTTGTAATAACTACAATTACAACAATACTGAATGAACACTTATTTTAACTTACTTAATAAATCAATAAAATCAATTTAGCCTCAAGTAAATAATGAAACATGTTCAATTTGGTTTAAATAATGCAAAAACAAAGTGTTGGAGAAGGAAGTAAAAGTGCAATATGTGCTATGTAAGAAAGCTAACGTTTTAGTTCCTTGCTCAGAACATGAGAACATATGAAAGCTGGTGGTTCCTTTTAACATGAGTCTTCAATATTCCCAGGTAAGAAGTTTTAGGTTGTAGTTATTATAGGAATTATAGGACTATTTCCCTCTATACCATTTGTATTTCTTCATTAACCTTTGACTATTGGATGTTCTTATAGGCACTTTAGTATTGCAAGTGTAACAGTATAGCTTCCGTCCGCTCCTCCCTGGGCTCGAACCAGCAACACAACGACAACAGTCACCATCGAAGCAGCGTTACCCATGCAGAGCAAGGGGAACAACTACTAGAAGGCTCAGAGCGAGTGACATTTGAAACGCTATTAGCGCACGCTAACTAGCTAGCCATTTCACTTCGGTTACACCAGCCTCATCTCGGGAGTTGATAGGCTTGAAGTCATAAACAGCGCAATGCTTGAAGCACAACGAAGAGCTGCTGGCAAAACGCACGAAAGTGCTGTTTGAATGAATGTTTACGCGCCTGCTTCTGCCTACCACCGCTCAGTCAGATACTTAGATACTTGTATGCTCAGTCAGATTATATGCAACGCAGGACACGCTAGATAATATCTAGTAATATCATCAACCATGTTTAGTTAACTAGTGCTTATGATTGATTGTTTTTTTATAAGATAAGTTTAATGCTAGCTAGCAACTTACCTTGGCTTACTGCATTCGCGTAACAGGCAGTCTCCTTGTGGAGTGCAACGAGAGAGAGGCAGGTCGTTATTGCGTTGGACTAGTTAACTGTAAGGTTGCAAGATTGGCTCCCCCGAGCTGACATGGTGAAATCTGTCGTTCTGCCCCTGAACAAGGCAGTTAACCCACCGTTCCTAGGCCATCATTGAAAATAAGAATGTGTTCTTAACTGACTTGCCTAGTTAAATAAAGGTATAAATAAAAAAATCGGCAAATCGGCGCCCCAAAATACCGATTTCGATTGTTATGAAAACTTAAAATCGGCCCTAATTAATCGGCCATTCCGATTAATCGGTCGACCTCTAGTTTAGAATGGTGCAGAAAGAAAATATATAGGCTAATGTATTAGAGCTAGAGCTCACATGAGTGCCTGCTTACTCTCCATGACAAAGAAGAAAGTCTGTTCAACATAAGGGCTATTTTATGTGAACATTCTATAACGTTTCACCCTCCTGCATAAGACCCTGATCTCTGAGCTCCCTCTGCGGTGTCTTTTATCACTCTGAGGAAGGAATTAAATTCCCACTGTGATCGTTAACAAGATAAATAATGCACCAGTGTTCCTGCTCATCCTACTTTATGATGTCCCACCAGAGTTGAGAGAGTGGACACGGGCCTGATACAGTGGATGTGCAGTTTGGTTAAAGAATGGCAACGTGAGGCCTTGGAGCAGGCAACCTTGGTGTTCTTATTCCCCTATCTTCCCTCCTGGCCCACTGGCCTGGACACGCCTCATTCTGTCTCTCATCCGCTCCACCTCTCCTCTAAGCTCTTCCCTGTGTGCCAGCCCAGCCTATCTTCTATCCATAGATAATTAATGGCCCGGGCCTCTGTACCTGCTGGGGTGTGGCAGTCTCTGTCCGCTGCCAACCCTGTGTGGCCTGCTGGAGTCAGGTAGGACAGTCTGTCTGTTCTGAGAAACAGTCTGGCATATTACCTATCCAGCTGTGAGCCCTTCATCAAAGGAAATGGTGAAAATAAATCTGAAAAATGCCCCCTCAGCAGTTTGGCCAGTGATTCAAAGTTGCCAGGCTGATAAGAAATGGTTTGTGTTTGCTGTTCTTGTAAACACCGTCTGTCTCAGGCTCTGAAGCAAACGGAAGACATTTAGGCCCGTGTTCTTATCAGTGGGAGCATGGGAAGAAGATGTAGCCTGTTGGCATGCTTTACAAAACACTCACAGGTCAGGGTCCATTCATTCTCTTGAACTTTGTTGGCCCTGCATGTTTGTTATCTGAGGTGTGAATTTCACAGGTTGAGTCACCATCTGATGACATCGGAATGATAACATAGTAACACACACACACACACACACACGAGATGCCTTGTTCCCTCATTATCTGGTAGAGTCAGAGATGAAGTCAGCTTTTAGACTGTGTTTCTGTTTTGAGGGTAGGGTTTGGCGGTATCGTCATACTGTCCTTCTCTCATATCGGGATTTACGGTTTTACAGGCTTAGTACACAAGGGTGCTCCAAAAAGATGCAAAAAAAGCCCATTGGGTGTTTATTACCAGAATGATAACAAAATTAGCACAAGTAATAGTGAATTTCCATGGAGGCTGCTAGTGAAATAACTAATTGCAAAGACAGGCAATCCATCTCAAATATAAACACAACATGCAAAAATGTCAACGGTTTTACTGAGTTACAGTTCATATAAGGTAATCAGTCAATTGAAATCAATTAAGCCCTAATCTATGAATTTCACATGACTGGGCAGGGGTGCAGCCATTGGTGGACCTAGGAAGGCATAGGCCCATCCATTTGGGAGCCAGGCCTACCCACTGGGGAGCCAGGCCCAGCCAACCAGAATTCGTTTTTCCCCACAAAAGGGCTTTATTACTGACAGAAATACTCAGTTTCATCAGCTGTCCGGGTGGCTGGTTTCAGACGATCCCGCAGGTGAAGAAGAATAATGTGGAGGTCCTGGGCTGGTGTGATTATACATGGTCTGCGGTTGTGAAGCCGGTTGGACGTACTGCCAAATTCTCTAATATGATGTTGGAGGTGGCTTATGGTAGAGAAATTAACATTAAATTCTCTGACAACAGCTCTGGTGGACATTCTTGCAGTCAGCATGCCAATTGCACACTCCCTCAACTTGAGACATCTGTGGCATTGTGTTGTGACAAAACTGCATATTTTAGAGTGGCCTTTTATTGTCCCCCCAGCACAAGGTGCACCTGTGTAATGGTCATGCTGTTTAATAAGCTTCTTGATATGCCACACCTGTCAGGTTGATGGATTATCTTGAGAAATGTTCACTAACAGAGATGTAAACAAATTTGTGCACAATTTGAGAGAAGTATGCTTTTTGTACGTATGGAACAATTCTGGGATATTTTATTTCAACTCATGACCAACACTTTACATGCTGTGTTTATATAAGTAGGAGCTACTGAATGTGA
This sequence comes from Salvelinus namaycush, assembly GCF_016432855.1. Taxonomy (NCBI): domain Eukaryota; kingdom Metazoa; phylum Chordata; class Actinopteri; order Salmoniformes; family Salmonidae; genus Salvelinus; species Salvelinus namaycush. Next base: position 11,719,534 of record NC_052310.1, read on the forward strand.
TTTTTGCTGAGTTTGGGCATTTACAGGCAAAGAGACATTGTGCAAAGGAACAAAGTTTTGACACAAGCTTGTCTGATGGAAGAACAGTACTGGCTTTGGAGCAGCATGTGTACATGCTGTGTCTGTGTGGAATCTGGAGTCGCTAGGGCAACGGGCCTGCCTGCTCTGCTTGGAGAAGAGGCTGGGAGGAGCAGACAGGCCTAGCACCGAGAGGAGAGAAAAAACCGCAAGGAAATCAAGCAGTGGCAGCTGTACAGATAACTCATCCAAAGTGCTTGACTTCTCAAACACGGCAGAAAGCAAACACTCTATGACCCTTAAGGGTCGCATTAACGCACAAATTATAAAAGGCGTATAAGAAATATCTTGCTGCGTTTTGTAAATACAGATCTAATATGCTTATTGTAATTTCTGCTTGGCATCAGACTAATTTTGTGCTTCAGTTGCACTTCTCCAAACAGGCATTCTATCAGCAGATAGCTCTCTGACTGATGTGTAGCTACTTTTCTCTGGCACTTTTCTTGGTGTAGCCAGCCTTCTTTTCTCCGGTAAAATGAAAGATTAACTAAGCTAAACATTAGGAAATGTAGCTGGCTACATTATTTCTCTGATAAAAATATGTTTTAGCAAAAAAATACTTTTTATTTTAAGCTCATTTACTCTTGTGGCTGTCAGCCATACACCGTTGTACTTCTGTTGTCATCTGATGAAAATTAAGCTATTTTCTGCCGAATTCGTTGCAATAATGTATTTTCTGTGAAGGAAAACTATAGTTGCACGTCCCTGATCACTCTATTGAAGCAAAAAAACACTGACTTTCACTTTGAAATGCGAATGGCTCAACTGTTCTGGGGAACTACAGTAAGCTTCATAATGTGACAGATGAAATGAAGAACGGGATCTGCTTTATCTCCTAACGTATGGCACAAGTCCATTGCAGGTATGTCCTTAAAAATTAGCTACAGATATTACAATTTATTGAAAAACTTCAAAGAAATAGTCTCAATGGTATTGAAAAAGCATCCTGTGGTTATTTCCAAATAGCCCGGTATACGGTATATACTGCCCAAGCCTATTTGAGGGTTCATGAACCTGCACCTGAGGTCTCTGAAACTCTATCTTTAGTTGTCTTCTATTTGGTTTCCCAGCTGGTGCTCTAGAACCTTGTATTGTGTGAGCACTGATGAGCGCATTGTCATGTGTGTGTTTAGGGCACGGGCAGCTGTGCTGCTATTGAGGAAGGGCAATGGTTTTGTGGGTAGCGTCTACCTACATTATCTACATTAGTATGGCACTATGAAAGAGTACGGAAATACAGATTGTGTAAACTAAGTTTGAGTAGGGGCTGGGGTGAGTGTAGTGTGATGCTAGTAGTGATCATCCATGGGAATTCTCTATGACCTGTAAGGTTCTGTATGTATTTTCTTAGTCAACTTTGTGTTCTGTTTCATTGTGTTCTTGAACGTAGCTCTGTTTTCTTTGTGTTCTTGAACGTAGCACTGTCTTTCATTTTTGTTCGTTGATTTCACCTGTGTTAGTTACTCACCTGGTCTCATCAGCTCCTTATTTAGTTCAGTTCATTCTGTTTGTGACTTTGTGAGATATTGTTCGTCTTGACTCTACAAAGCCTTTTCCAAGCTCGTTTGTGAGAAGCAGTCATAGCCTTCAGTCCTAGTTTTAATTCACCTGCCTGTTTGCCTAACTGTGTATGACCATTGCCCACCTATGACCACGATTCCTGCCTTCTGCGAAGGTGAAATAAACACTTGCTGCACTCTGCGCGTTTCTCCCTGAGTATTCATTACATGACCCTGGCATAACCTTCAAGATTTTCTGCCTCTGATGTAGCATATCCCCTTCTCCTTTCACCTGTGGCTAGTAAAGGAATATGAGGTGGTCATTTGCAGATCTAAGCCTAAGCTTTAGACTGCTACTGATTTGGGAGATTCATAGCTAATTTTGGATGCAAATATCTCATTAGATTGGAGACTAGAGACAGAAATAGTGTGTGGCTGTGCGTGTGCGTGCTTCCATGTGTGTGTTGGGTTCATGTGTCTAACAAGGCAGAGAATTCAGTCTGTTTGGATCAGGGCCTCTGTATCAGCCCTAAGGGTTGCTTATGACTAATATGAGATTATTCAATTAGTTCAACTGTGATCACCATGAAAGGTGGGAGTGGGTGTGCAGCTGCCAGAGATGGACAGACAGACAGGCTGAAGGGAAGATGGAGGAGAGACAGACAAACATAGACCATCTGAAAGGAGGGCACTGATGTAGCCTATCTTTCTCCCCCCTCTTCCTCTCCCCCCTCTTCCTCTCTCCTGAGGGGAGCATACATACCTTTTCTGTCTCAGTGGCTATTTAGGGTAAATCCATCATAGTATTATTAACATGTTACTCCTTTGTGGTGATATGGAGCATGAACTAGCATTAGGGATTCTGGGATCAATTTACTGTGGAGTGTACAGAACATTCAGATCCAGCACAGGACTAACCTAACGTAGCAGGACTAACCTAACGTAGCAGGAGTAACCTAACGCAGCACGACTAACAAATGCCTGAGCGGCGTTTCTTTCCTTCTGGTCCTGACGAGAGAAAAACATCTGTTCGGGGGATGTTCTCTTCTGCACTGTTCAACCAATCCCGTAAATGTTGCTTGACGAGTCGTGTCACAGGCTCTCTTTCCATCTTCCCTGAAAACAGGATGCATCCGGTTGTTTTCCACTCTGCTGAGGGTGCCACTGGACTGCCTGTCTCAAGGCGTCCTGTGTACTTTGCTAAGAATAGCAGTGTACTCCCCTCTTCTCATGGCACGGAGGAGAGAAGTGATGAAAGTGTGGACAGGTGATGGATTTGATCATAAGCATGTGCCTCTGAGGTAGAAAAGGATTCTCCTAAAGCATCACTCTCCTCTTCCTCTTTCTGCACTGTTTTGTTATTCTGCTTGAACCACATGACTGCTTACTATAGCCTACTCATCTCATTTGCGACATGGGATGTGAGTGCATAACTTAAGACCAGCACGTGGTAGTGCAGAACACAGTAGCCCGGTTACTTCCGTTGGTGTGCTTTGACTTCAGAGGAAACGCAACGATTACTTTTTCATGGGACAATGACCTTTTTCTCAAACACAATAAACATACCATGTTACGCAACAAGGGCTTATCCCTCAATCCCTCATATCCCTCAAGTTGTTGAACGTTTTATTTCATGGTGCACACAACTGGAGTCCTACTACTTGATGACTTGATTGGCCCACTGGCTGTGACAGCAGGCATCATGCGTAGGTCAATGAGTGGATCAATTCTTTCTTTCTGTTGCTGTTTAATGTTGCTATTGATCAATAGATGATGTAACGTGATCCTGCGCTTGTTTTATTTGACTTAACGTTATATTGTTGCATTTGCTTGGTCAACTAAAGAGGTAGGAGCGTCAGTCTTCCGCCTAAAGCTGCTAGCATCGGTGATGGAGAACCAAGGAACCCCCCCCCCCCCCCCCCCCCAGTGGTGAAAGGTACACCAGTAATGTCAGAACCTGGCTAACCGGTCACTCATCTGCGGCCAGCCAACTTGGGGATCTGACCATCTGCTCTTCAGACTGGCTGCACAACCATCTGTGCTCCCCTCAGCGGTGGCCTGGACTCAAGTAGTGTTTATGCCTAAAAGAGGCTTTCTATCATTGAACATCATCAATGATCAACATGGCTTGGAAAAGGACGTCTTTACGCCATGACAGTACCATATCAGTTCAAAGATGAAGTCGAGCGTCAAATCTAGACCATATTGGTATCATTAACCTCATTCTGTCCAAAAAGATGTTACAAATTGTACATGGTTCAATTCCCCCTAAGGCGGGTGACTTCTGTTACAGTAGCATCACTGACGTGTGAATTAGAGCATGCTGAATGTTCTCTCTTCCTCAAAGGATGTAGGGTAGGGTGGTGACAAAGAGGGTATGCAGAATGGGCGTATGCAGAATGGGCGTACATCTGTCTGATTGGATGGACACGACATAAACGCGTAGGCCTATGTGTGTAGACCCCTAATGCATCAGGGCAGGTCCGTAGGTAGCCTTGCTCTGCATCCTTCCAACCCACTGCTTGTGATCCTGTCAGCCTGACTAGTTAGACACCTCTCCCTGTCCATTTCTGCTCAGGCTGGGTGGGGCCCAGCTCCAGACAGACAGAAAAGCTCCATCATTAAAATGAAAGCACCTGTTTTCCTCAGCCTCGTGCTGGGTGCCCATTCTCCCAGATAACAGACCGGCCTACTGGGGAGTCTGACTGGGACAAGACATCCATCATTCATAACCTTTAATGTCAGACCAACGTCACTGAACTGGGGCGAAATGAGTCAAACACGTTCGTATTTCTAAAGGAAAAAGGAAAGACAAGGTATTGCTTCTCTTTAACTAGTTTAATCAGTGTTGTTGAGTTTTTAATCGACAAGACAGCCTAGATAATTCAGAGGTGAAAGATTCACATTATAGCCTCATTTCCACTGTAAGCAGACTAATGAACCGCCGCATTGACTGGAACTCAATCAGTGTTTCCTGCTCTTATTGAATTACAGATAAAAAAATATATCATTTATCAAAAGTCACTGCTCCAGCCCAGTTCTTTTAAATGTCTCTCGGGTGAGTTGAGCGCACTGAAGTCAGAGTTGTAGTGGGGGAATACTAGTACTAGTGGGCCTGTGTGGATCCATGGTACATCATTCAGTCATTGTCTATGACAGTGTTTCCCAATTCCAGTCCTCGAGTACCCACAACAGCACAGACTTTTGTTGTGTTTTCTGTTGGGAGGACTGGAGTTGGGAAACACTGGTCTATGGGGTGAAGGAGAGTGGGAGGCTGTGTCTGTCTTGGCAACTATAGGTGTTAAGGTCACATTACTGAGAGTCACTCATAAACTGGTTATAGTAAGTCTTTCCTTAAATCATTATCAGGCTCTTCCTCATCTGGATAGCAGATGGGTACGTCCTTTACCGTTCTCATAACATGCTCTTCCTCTGTTAGACACTTTCCATGACTCGAGTCTTTGAATAATTCATCAGACATAGCATTTGGCTGTTTTTGCAAATGGTCTGCAATTTGTTGGATTTCCATGGAAAAACACATGCTACTAGTGGTGGATTTGTGTTACTGGTCTTCACCTAATCAAATCAAAGTTTATTTGTCACGTGCGCCAAATACAACCGGTGTAGACCTTACAGTGAAATGCTTACTTACAGGCTCTAACCAATAGTGCAAAAAAGGTATTAGGTGAACAATGGGTAGGTAAAGAAATAAAACAGTAAAAAGACAGGCTATAAAAGTAGCGAGGCTACATACAGACACCGGTTAGTCAGGCTGATTGAGGTAGTATGTACATGTAGATATGGTTAAAGTGCTAATGCATGTTCACGCAGATGAGCAGGAACCCTGGGCATCTTTCTTTTGGTGTTTTTCAGAGTCAGTAGAAAGGCCTCTTTAGTGTCCTAAGTTTTCATAACTGTGTCCTTAATTGCCTACCGTCTGTAAGTTGTTATTGTCTTAACGACCGTTCTACAGGTGCATGTTCATTAATTGTTTATGGTTCATTGAACAAGCATTGGAAACAGTGTTTAAACCCTTTACAATGAAAATCTGTGAAGTTATTTGGATTTTTACAAATTATCTTTGAAAGACATGGTCCTGAAAAAGGGATGTTTCTATTTTTGCTGTGTGTGTGTGTGTGTGTGTGTGTGTGTTAATGAAGCACCAATATGACATTTTTGGCCTATTCCGATATTTTCCTTGCCAATAAAATGATACCGATATTTAACATTTTAGCAGCCTTTCAAGCATTCTAGTACAATAAATAGTTAACACATGCATGGATGCAGCGGTCTAAGGCACTGCATCTCAGTGTTTGAGTCATCACTACAGTCCCTGGTTCGATTCCAGGCTGTATCACATCCGGCCGTGATTGGGAGTCCCATAGTGCGGCGCAAAATTGGCCCAGCGTTGTCCGGGTTTGGCTGGGGTAGGCCGACATTGTAAATAAGAATTTGTTGTTAACTGACTTGCCTAGTTAAATAAAGGTTACACACACACCACACTGACCAAAAGTTATTTTGTTGGCATTTACGTATGTCCTCATTACCAGTAAAACATAATCAAGACCTATTTCTTTCACCGACTTGCTATGCTATTTCGTTGTTTAGTCGTTTCATTCTCACCCAGGATTTCTATGGAACGCCAGTTGGGTCTTTGCGTGTCAAGTAAGATAGTTGTTGACCAATCAGGACCTGATAATGATTGCACGTCACATAATATTTAATGCGTTCATCGTTTTTTAATGTAGTTATTACACAATCACTCGTATTTCATATGTCACAACGATTCAACGATACGTATGCTATGACGCTGGTAAAGTTGTCTCATGCACCTACAGTGCTGGTCATAATGAAAAAAAGCTAGCTACTCATGGATGCAACAATGTTCTAACCAAAAAACATAGCAAAACAGCAGTCTGTTTTAGTAGCTATAGTTAGCTAACTAGATAGCTAGGTGTCATCTCAAATAACCCTAATTTATGAGACAATTCTTATTTGATTAATGTTGGTCGGACCCATCTACAGTTGAAGTCGGAAGTTTACATACACCTTAGCCAAACAGAGTTAAACTCAGTTTTTCACAATTCCTGACATTTAATCCTAGTAAAAATTCCCTGTCTTAGGTCAGTTAGGATCACCACTTTATTTTAAGAATGTGAAATGTCAGAATAATAGTAGAGAATTATTTATTTGAGCTTTTATTTCTTTGATCACATTCCCGTGGGCCAGAAGTTTACATACACTCAATTAGTATTTGGTAGCATTGCCTTTAAATTGTTTAACTTGGGTCAAACGTTTCGGGTAGCCTTCCACAAGCCTCCCACAGTAAGTTGGGTGAATTTTGGCCCATTCCTCCTGACAGAGCTGGTGTAACTGAGTCAGGCTTGTAGGCCTCCTTGTACACGCTTTTTCAGTTCTGCCCACAAATTTTCTATAGGATTGAGGTCAGGGCTTTGTGATGGCCACTCCAATACCTTGACTTTGTCCTTAAGCCATTTTGCCACAACTTTGGAAGTATGCTTGGGGTCATTGTCCATTTGGAAGAACCATTTGCGACCAAGCTTTAACTTCCTGACTTGATGTCTTGAGATGTTGCTTCAATATATCCACATAATTTTCCTGCTTCATGATGACATCTATTTTGTGAAGTGCACCAGTCCCTCCTGCAGCAAAGCACCCCCACAACATGACTCTGCCACCCCCGTGCTTCACGGTTGGGATGGTGTTCTTCAGCTTGCAAGCATCCCCCTTTTTCCTCCAAACATAACATTGGTCATTATGGCCAAGCAGTTCTAATTTTGTTTCATCAGACCAGAGGAAATTTCTCCAAAAAGTATGATATTTGTCCCCATGTGCAGTTGCAAACCATAGTCTGGCTTTTTTATGGTGGTTTTGGAGCAGTGGCTTTTTCCTTGCTGAGCATCCATTCAGTTTGTCGATATAGGACTCGTTTTACTGTGGATATAGATCCTTTTGTACCTGCTTCCTCCAGCATCTTCACAAGGTCCTTTGCTATTGTTCTGGGATTGATTAGCACTTTTTGCACCCAAAGAACGTTCATCTCTAGGAGACAGAACGCGTCTCCTTCCTGAGCGGTATGACGGCTGCATGGTCCCATGATGTTCATTCTTGCGTACTATTGTTTGTACAGATGAACATGGTACCTTCAGGATTTTGGAAATTGCTCCCAAGGATGAACCAGACTTGTGGAGGTCTACAATTGTTTTTCTGAGGTCTTGGCTGATTTCTTTTGATTTTCCCATGATGTCAAGCAAAGAGGCACAGATTTTGAAGGTAGGCCTTGAAATACATCCACAGGTACACCTCCAATTGACTCAAATGATGTCAATTAGCCTACCAGAAGCTTCTAAAGCCTGACATCATTTTTTGGAGTTTTCCAAGCTGTTTAAAGGCACAGTCAACTTAGTGTATGTAAACTTCTGACCCACTGGAATTGTGATACAGTGAAATAATCTGACTGTAAACAATTGTTTAAAAAAAATCTTTGTCATGCACCAAGTAGATGTCCTAACCGACTTGCCAAAACTATCATTTGTTAACAAGAAATTTGTGGAGTCGTTGAAAAACGAGTTTTAATGACTCCAACCTAAGTGTATGTAAACTTCCGACTTCAACTGTATGTGAAGCTAGCCACAATAAGAATTAGCCACAATATTGGACTTTGCGGTTAGCCTTCAAAATAAAAGTATGTTATTGACAGTGATGCAAATTAATACACATTTATAATTATGCCATAATTGAATAGATCATGCTAAACAAGGTTGGAATGTTATATAAAATCAACAAAAGACAATTTGTTAATTTGACAAATCTGTTGAATTCACACTGGATGTATTATACTTTAGAATTGCATTTGGGGCATACTTATTTCACTGTACAGCCTTACCTCGGGATTGTGGATCAATCACATGGGGTATCAGTCTACTCAGTGACACCCAGAGAACATTCACTCGTAGCTCTTATTGCGGGACTCTGAAACAACTGTGAATTGAGACACCATTTATTGTGAACCTATGTGTATTGAACACTCTTCCTGAGGAAAAACAATACTACGTGGATGTTTTGAAGTCTGATAACTCTGAGGACGTTGGGAAAAAATATATTGGGTATTGAGTAGACTGATTCCCCATTTCTTATCCCGCGATAAGAGCTACAACGCTAATATTTGCGTAAACTCTGCACAGTTGTGTTCTGTGGTTGTCACCGAGTAGACTGATACCCCATTTCATTGCTTCACATTCCAACCTTGTTTAACATTATCTAGTCTAAATATGGTATGATTCCACCAATTGTAACCTTCTGCATCACTTTCAAATAGGTACTTTTATTTTGAAGGCAAACTGGAAATTGTACTATGCAATGTACTACAACCCGGTCTGGTTGAGCCTCACTAGCCAGGTGAAGCTAGCTGGCTGCTTATAACGTTAGCTTTGGGCAACAGGGTTAAGTAGCTGGCTAGCTATTTATTTTCATGAACTCAAGTTCAATTTCAATAGGCGAACAACAAATGGCTACCTACCTAATACTTACTCATAAGGATTCCTAAATCCTTGCTAAGAATAATGAAAATGACTGCAGTTTCTACTGGTCATTGTTGTCAGGCTGGTTGTATTGGTGCTAGCTAGGTACCAAGCTAAAGCTAGCTAGCTACCCCAGAAGTTGCGGTCGAACAAATAATGACTATCATCAACGCGGTATTGTAAACACATTGTTCGTGGCCGGTGTTTGCTTATTTGCAGACTTTTTTTGTTCAGCTTTGACAGTGCTACTGGTAGAAGTGTTGGCGCTTGGCTTGTACGTGCCAATTCAGAACACGCAACATGCTATAATAGAACTGTTATTTGACGTGTCAAATTAAAAGCTTATTTAACGCGTCAAATAGTGTTATTGTGTTGTTTGACGTGTATCTTTTTTGACACGCAAAGACCCAAACTGCGTTCCATAGTATGGCATGAAGCTAATAGCAGTGACGATATTAATGTTTAACTACGGTAAGGCAACATCTGAAAAATAGCGCACTTGGTAACGTTAGTGTGTACTGGTGCTAGACCAGTCGCGAAAGCCAACATCACCCACGACAGAGAACGGTTGATTGTCAAGGGTAATGAATTCCATTATCTTGCCGTTTTAATAGATTTCGCCTTTTGAGTTGTCTCGCTGAAATGGTCTTACTCTTTCAAATGACTGCTCGACTTGTTGACTGCTTGATCCACACAGCAGATGTTGTGGGCTAGGTTAGGAATGCTGTGTTGCACGTGTAGCGCAAAATTTTATGTGGCGTCCTTACGTCATGTAGTTATATAGGTTTGCATGTCAGCTTTGCACATCGGTGTTAAACTAGAAATCGGGCCGATACCAATGTTGCCATTTTTAGCTAATATCGTCCGATTCCGATATGTTCTTCGATATGTTCACCAATATATCGTGCATCCCTTTATATATATATATATATATATATATATATATATATACTGCTCAAAAAAATAAAGGGAACACTAAAATAACACATCCTAGATCTGAATGAATGAACTATTCTTATTAAATACTTTTTTCTTTACATAGTTGAATGTGCTGACAACAAAATCACACAAAAATTATCAATGGAAATCAAATTTATCAACCCATGGAGGTCTGGATTTGGAGTCACACTCAAAATTAAAGTGGAAAACCACACTACAGGCTGATCCAACTTTGATGTAATGTCCTTAAAACAAGTCAAAATGAGGCTCAGTAGTGTGTGTGGCCTCCACGTGCCTGTATGACCTCCCTACAACACCTGGGCATGCTCCTGACGAGGTGGCGGATGGTCTCCTGAGGGATCTCCTCCCAGACCTGGACTAAAGCATCCTCCAACTCCTGGACAGTCTGTGGTGCAACGTGGCGTTGGTGGATGGAGCGAGACATGATGTCCCAGATGTGCTCAATTGGATTCAGGTCTGGGGAACGGGCGGGCCAGTCCATAGCATCAATGCCTTCCTCTTGCAGGAACTGCTGACACACTCCAGCCACATGAGGTCTAGCATTGTCTTGCATTAGGAGGAACCCAGGGCCAACCGCACCAGCATATGGTCTCACAAGGGGTCTGAGGATCTCATCTCGGTACCTAATGGCAGTCAGGCTACCTCTGGCGAGCACATGGAGGGCTGTATGAAAAGAAATGCCACCCCACACCATGACTGACCCACCGCCAAACCGGTCATGCTGGAGGATGTTGCAGGCAGCAGAACGTTCTCCACGGCGTCTCCAGACTGTCACGTCTGTCACATGTGCTCAGTGTGAACCTGCTTTCATCTGTGAAGAGCACAGGGCGCCAGTGGCGAATTTGCCAATCTTGGTGTTCTCTGGCAAATGCCAAACGTCCTGCACGGTGTTGGGCTGTAAGCACAACCCCCACCTGTGGACGTCGGGCCCTCATACCACCCTCATGGAGTCTGTTTCTGACCGTTTGAGCAGACACATGCACATTTGTGGCCTGCTGGAGGTCATTTTGCAGGGCTCTGGCAGTGCTCCTCCTGCTCCTTCTTGCACAAAGGCGGAGGTAGCGGTCCTGCTGCTGGGTTGTTGCCCTCCTACGGCCTCCTCCACGTCTCCTGATGTACTGGCCTGTCTCCTGGTAGCGCCTCCATGCTCTGGACACTACGCTGACAGACACAGCAAACCTTCTTGCCACAGCTCGCATTGATGTGCCATCCTGGATGAGCTGCACTACCTGAGCCACTTGTGTGGGTTGTAGACTCCGTCTCATGCTACCACTAGAGTGAAAGCACCGCCAGCATTCAAAAGTGACCAAAACGTCAGCCAGGAAGCATAGGAACTGAGAAGTGGTCTGTGGTCACCACCTGCAGAACCACTCCTTTATTGGGGGTGTCTTGCTAATTGCCTATAATTTCCACCTGTTGTCTATTCCATTTGCACAACAGCATGTGAAATTTATTGTCAATCAGTGTTGTTTCTTAAGTGGACAGTTTGATTTCACAGAAGTGTGATTGACTTGGAGTTACATTGTGTTGTTTAAGTGTTCCCTTTATTTTTTTGAGCAGTGTATATATTAGTACCACTCAAAAGTTTGGACACCTCCTCATTCCATGGATCTTCTTTATTTTGACTATTTTCTACATTGTAGAGTAATAATGAAAACATCAAAATTATGATATAACACATATGGAATCGTGTAGTAACCAAAAAAGTATTAAACAAATCAATGTATTTTATATTTGAGATTCTTCAAAGTAGCCACCCTTTGCCTTGATGATAGCTTTGCACACTCTTGGCATTCTCTCAACCAGCATCATGAGGTAGTCACCTGGAATGCATTTCAATTAACAGGTGTGCCTTATTTAAAAAGTTAATTTGTGGAATTTCTTTCCATCTTAGTGTGTTTGTGCCAATCAGTTGTGTTGTGATGAAGTAGGGGGGTTATACAGAAAATAGCCGTATTTGGTAAAAGACCAAGTCCATATTATGGCAAGAACAGCTCAAATAAGCAAAGAGAAAGGATAGTCCATCATTACTTTAAAACATGAAGGTCAGTCAATATGGAAAATGTAAAGAACTTTAAGTTTCTTCAAGTCGCAAAAACCATCATGCGCTATGATGAAACTGACCGGCACAGGAAAGGAAGACCCAGAGTTCCCTCTGCTGCAGAGGATAAGTTCATTAGAGTTTCCACCCTCAGAAATTGCAGCCCAAATAAACGCTTCTCAGAGTTCAAGTAACAAACACATCTCGACATCAACTGTTCGAGGAGACTGCATGAATCAGGCCTTCATGGTCGAATTGCTGAAAATAAACCACTACTAAAGGACACCAATAAGAAGAGACTTGCTTGGACCAAGAAATACGAGCCATGGACATTAGACCGGTGGAAATCTGTCCAAATTTGAGATTTTTGGTTCCAACCGCTGTGTCTGTGTGATGCAGAGTAGGGAGTAGTACACAGCGTTGTACGAGAGCTTCAGTTTCTTGGCAATTTCTCGCATAAAATAGCCTTCATTTCTCTGAACAAGAATAGACTGACGAGTTTCAGAAGAAAGTTATTTGTTTCTGGCCATTTTGAGCCTGTAATCGAACCCACAAGTGCTGATGCTCCAGATACTCAACTAGTCTAAAGAAAGACAGTTTTATTGCTTCTTTAATCAGAACAACCAGTTTTCAGCTGTGCTAACATAATTGCAAAATGGTTTTCTAATGATCAATTAGCCTTTTTAAAATGATAAAATTGGATTAGCTAACACAACGTGCCATTGGAACAAAGGAGTGATGGTTGCTGATAATGGGCCTCTGTACGCCTATGTAGATATTCCATAAAAAATCTGCCGTTTCCAGCTACAATAGCCATTTTCAACATTAACAATGTCTACACTGTATTTCTGATCAATTTGATATTTTAATGGACAAAAAATGTGCATTTCTTTCAAAAACAAGGACATTTCTAAGTGACCAAAACAACTTTTGAACTGTAGTGTATATTGGAACGATTTTGTCTCTCATTCAAGTGGATGTTCTGGCTACCAGCCCTTGGAGTGTTCGGTAAGTGTTTTAACGATATTTGAAACTCTCTGCGTTCCTCTGCAGAGAAGTGACTCAGCTGTGTATGTGTGCTCAAGGCAGCGGTTAGTTTGCCTGATCAGCAGACAGTCCCAGAAAGGGAGGTTCCCTAAAATAACATGGCATTCACATAGGCACAGTTTAATATCCAGTATGAGACACATGGACTCATTGTTACAAAGCAGAGGATAATGAGTTCATATTTAGATTTTTTTTTTTTTTTACAAATCTATTAGCCTACTTGTTAAATAAAGACCTCGGCTAAGTCCTATATGGCATCCTATTCCATATTTTGTACACTACTTTTGAACAGGTCCCATAAGGCTCTGGTCAAAAGTAGTGCACTATGTAGGGAATAGGGTGGCATTTGGGACGCACACTCCTTCTGCATCCTCTGAGTTGTCAGCTTGAGTCATTGTGCCCTGCACGTTGTGGTTTCTGCTCATTGTGGTTTAAGGGAATGGTGTGTGCGTTCTATCATCCTCCTCTACAGAATAGGAGAGTGCTGCTGCAGGTAACTCTGCCTGTGGCCCTTTTAACTCTGCCTCGTGCTCCCTGGGTGACCTTGTTCTCCCTGTCTGGACTAGAGGGCACTTTGCCTTGAGGTGAGAACCACTCTTAGATAGATGTTAGCCTAATGGTCATGCATGAGCTAAGGATTAGGCTGTGATGGATGGCTAATTGCCTTACTACCTTGCTGCCTTACTACCTTGCTGCCTTACTACCTTGCTGCCTTACTACCTTGCTGCCTTACTACTTTGCTGCCTTACTACCTTACTACCATACCATTGAGTTAGGCTTCTACACTGAGTGTACTGAATATTATGAACACCTGGTCTTTGCATGACAGACTGACCAGTTGAATCCAGGTGAGCGCTATGATCCCTTATTGATGTCACTTGTTAAATATCTTCATGTACACTGATTAAAGTGGGAGGAAACAGGTGAAATCATTTTTAAGCCTTGAGACAATTGAGACATGGATTGTGTATGTGTGCCATTCAGAGGGTGAATGGGCAAGACAAACGATTTAAGTGCCTTTGAACGGGGTATGGTAGTAGGTGCCAGGCGCACCGGTTTGAGTGTGTCAAGAACTACAACGCTGCTGGGTTTTTCACGCTCAAGTTTCCAATGGATTTCAAGAAGGGTCTTCCACCCAAAGGACATCCAGCCAACTTGACACAACTGTGGGAAGCATTGTAGTCGACATGGGCCAGCATCCCTGTGTCACGCCCTGACCATAGAGAGCCTTTTTATTCTCTATTTTGGTTAGGTCGGGGTGTGACTAGGGTGGGTGATCTAGTGCATTTATTTCTATGTTGGCCTGGTATGGTTCCCAATCAGAGGCAGCTGTTTATCGTTGTCTCTGATTGGGGATCATATTTAGGCAGCCATTTCCCCACTGGTTTTTGTGGGATCTTGTTTTTGTGTAGATGCCTGGGAGCACTGCATTTGCTGCACGTTTCGTTTGCTGTTTATTGTTTTTGTGAGTTTCATTTAATAAACATGTGGAACTCTACGTACGCTGCGCCTTGGTCCGATATTTATTCTAACGAACGTGACACCCTGTGGAACGCTTTCGATACCTTGTAGAGTCCATGCCTTGACGAATTGAGGCTTTTCTGAGGGCAACAGGATGTGCAACTCAATATTAGGAGGAAGTTGTATTGCCACTAATTAGGCTCAAATCTGAACATTTCTAACCTTGAACCTTGAAGTAATTGATCTGGTTTTGAAAATGACTCCTTTCACTTCTCTGATCGACTCTTGACCGCTACAATGTTGAGTCAGACGGTCTGGAGAGGCGTGCTCTAAAATAAATACTCTCTGAAAAGCAGACATTTGGACCTTAAGAAGGTATTGGTTGTTAAAATCATGGCTCTTTGCAGCAGACATACAGTGCCTTCGGAAAGTATTCAGACACCTTGACTTTTTCAGATTTTTTGTTACTTTACAGCCTTATTCTAAAATGTATTAAATCGTTTTTTCCTCCTCTAAACAGGTGTTTAGAAATGTTTGCCAATTTATTACAAATAAAAAACAGATCTATAATACATTTACATAAGTATTCAGACCCTTTACTCAGTACTTTGTTGAAGCACCTTTGGCAGCGATTACAGCCTCGAGTCTTCTTGGGTATGACGTTACAAGCTTGGCACACTTTTATTTGGGGAGTTGGTCCCATTCTTTTCTGCAGATCCTCTCAAGTTCTGTCAGGTTGGATGGGGAGTGTTGCTGCACAGCTATTTTCAGGCCTTTCCAGAGATGTTAGATTGGGTTCAAGTCTGGGCTCTGGCTGGGCCACTCAAGGACATTCAGAGACTTGTCCCAAAGCCACTCCTGTGTTGTCTTGGCTGTGTGCTTAGGGTCATTGTCCTGTTGGAAGGTGAACCTTCGCCCCAGTCTGAGGTCCTGAGCGCTCTGGAGCAGGTTTTCATCAAGGATCTCTCTATACTTTGCTCCGTTCATCTTTCCCTCGATCCTGACTAGTCTCCCAGTCCCTGCCACTGAAAAACATCCGAACAGCATGAAGCTGCCACCCCCATGCTTCACCGTAGAGATGGTGCCAGGTTTCCTCCTGATTTGACGCTTGGCATTCAGGCCAAATAGTTCAATCTTGGTTTCATCAGACCCGAGAATCTTGTTTCTCATTTTCTGAGAGTCTTTATGTGCCTTTTGGCAAACTCCAAGTGGGCTGTCATGTGCCTTTTACTGAGGCGTGGCTTCTGTCTGGCCACTCTACCATAAATGCCTGATTGGTGGAGTGATGCAGAGATGGTTGTCCTTCTGGAAGTTTCTCCACAGAGGACCTCTAGAGCTCTGTCAGTGACCATCCTGTTCTTGGTCACCTCCCTGACCAAGGCCCTTCTCCCCCGATTGCTCAGTTTGGCCAGCTCTAGGAAGAGTCTCGATAGTTCCAAACTTCTTCCATTTAAGAATGATGGAGGCCACTGTGTTCTTGAGGACCTTCAATGCTGCAAACATTTTTTTTGTATCCTTTCCCCAGAGCTGTGCCTCAACACAATCCTATCTCGGAACTCTACAGATAATTCCTTCGATCCTCATGGCTTGGTTTCTGCTCTGACATGCACTGTCAACTGTAGGACCTTTATATAGACAGGTGTGTGCCTTTCCAAATCATGTTCAATCCATTGAACCTACCATAAGTAGACTCCAATCAAGTTATAGGAACATCATAATGATGATCAATGGAAACAGGATGCACCTTAGCTCAATTATGAATCTCATAGCAAAGGGTCTGAATACATGGTAAATATGGTATTTCTGTTAAAAAAATGTCATACATTTGCAAAAAATTCTAAACTATTTTCACTTTGTCATTATGGGGTATTGTGTGTAGATTCTTGATAATTTTATTTAATCCATTTTAGAATAAGGCTGTAAAGTAACAAAATGTGGAAAAAGTCAAGGGGCCTGAATACTTTCCGAAGGCACTGTATAGTGAGCATTATGTTTGGAACATCAAATCGCAGTATTGAAATGTATATTGAGTCGTGAGAATTACAATACATATCGAATCGGCACTTAAGTATCGGGATAATGTCGTATCATGAGGTCTCTGGCAATTCCCAGCCCTATGAACTCCCATCAGAATTTTGGGCTATATCTCTGATAGACAGAGATTAATAGGGTTGGTGTGCTTTGTTTTCCTGTGGTTGGGCTTCAGGTAGCCTACATCTTGCTGTCTCAAAGGTGAACTGCACTCGCTGATTCTGCATGTTTCTTCTGGTGCTCATTAAGAAATGCAGCGGCCATTACTAAAGTCCAAACGAGAGTTGTCTTTGGGGTGTGGTTTAATGTGGGTGTGTCTTTGCCATTCAATCACAACCAACAAACAAACAAACAAACAAGGGCAGTAGTGAGTAACTTAGTGACAGCGAGGTAAGCTAAGCTAGCTTTGCTATGGAGAGAAGTTTTGAAGTTGAGGACTTCTCCCCTCCTGACTGACTCACCATCTCAAGATGATCTGTTAATTCAGTTCTATGTGTATGCTAGCTACCAACCTGACAGCAGCTGGGTAGCTAGCATATCTTGGGGATAGCTACCGCTAGCTACCGCTGGCTAGCTGATATTTCTCTGTCAAATCACAGTTATGCCAAGATAGCAAGAAGTATCAGTGTCTGGAGTGTGTTTCATGTCGTTCTACAACACCTTGCTATGAAAGCAGCAACTTGAAGTTTCATCACTCATGTAAAGACATGTTACCATGGAAACGATATCAACAACTGCGAGTTGAATTCCCTGTGTTCAGTCAGCTCAGCTGTCAACATAATATTCTATATCAGGCTAGTTTTCTCTTGTCTCATCTCGCCTTTTGTCTGCGGTTAGGTCTTACCCGGGGGACAAATCCCGGCATTAATATCTCTACAGGTGTAGCAGGGTTTCCGTTAGGAAAATGTGGCGCTGGACATTTGACCGGTAGCGTTTTAATTTACCGGAAATTTGACAAATTTACCGGACCCATATGCATTAGGTGCGTAACCTGATTAGGGCGTCCACCCACGGTCCTTAAAATGACAGAAATCACATGCTAATTCATATTAACAGAACATGCAAGTCGAGGATGCAACGATGTGTGGTCTTTCTTCACAATTTCTGATGCGCAATTTCGAATAGCTGTCCAATATGCAAAAACATGCTAATATGACTAGGATTGTGCCTTTTGGCTACTGGGCAATGAAAGAAAGTTGGATATAAAATAATTTCCTCTGGATATGGTCTGATTTTGGCTAAGCTTCTTTGAAGCAAGGTAAGACATGCCTCATATGTAGTAATACGTTCAGGTTTCAAACAATTATAAGTATATGTTTTCAAAATGCATACTGCCTCCAGCTCATTGGTAAGTGGTGTGTGATGCGCTGATGAAGCCTGCCTTCCGTTGCCTATGAATCTGCTGTTTTAGATGTTGCAGCAGCCCTCGCGCTGTCTGACAGATTTTCAGCTCAAAGGCTCTGTATCTGTATACTGTACTCGTGTGATAAATAAGATGCATAACACATATACTGTACACGCGCCAATTTAATTAACCTATTGACCGATAAGCATGACCAGTCAAATGTATTTCCATCAATGAATAGGCTAAGAAGCATTATTTTGCACTGGGATTTTTCTTGGCCAGCGCCAATTTTATTTATCTGCTTTTTAATGTTTTTAGGCCAAAAACCGTCTTAGCGGCTAACGGAAACCCTGCGGTGTAGGCTAAATGTGGACATTGCACAAACATGGCCAGCTTGAGTGTAGATAAATTTATCAACAAAAAAATTGATGGGTGTGTTTGCAATTCAAAGAAAGGCAAAACATTTTCTGCTGTAAATAGGCTATCATATTGATTTGCTTATAAAGACAGTATGCCTACACTTTACCTAGCAAATGAAAATAAGTTGTGTGTAGAGTACAACCACAGATAGAACAAGGAGCATAAACATATTTGATACAACTTCAGCTGTCCCAGAACTAGCATGGCTTTCAGTTCTATTTCTATGGCCTAATTTAAGGATTTGGCTGTCTGACCACACTGGCATGCACAGCTCTCTGGGTGAGGTTCTGTCTCCAGTGGGTGAGGAAGTCCCTTCCTATGTGTGTGATACAGCCTGGATTCAAACCAGGGACTGTAGTGACGCCTCTTGCGCTAAGATGCAGTGCCTTATACCGCTGTGTGTGTGTGTTAACTATTTAACTGTAATAGAATGTATATACCGTTTTTTCAACAGGACTATGACCCAAAACATGCCTCCAGGCTGTGTAAAGATTTGACCAAGAAGGAGAGTGATGGAGTGCTGCATCAGATGACCTGGCCTCCACAATCACCCAGTGGAAATTTGTCCTTTGAAATTTTCAGACCCCTTGACTTTTTCCACATTTTTTTTGTTACATTACAATCTTATTCTAAAATTGATTAAGTAAAAACAAATCCTCAGCAATCTACGCCATAAAGACAAAGAGAAAACAGGTTTTTAGAAATGTTTTCAAATTTGATTTAAAAAAAACATCACATACCTTATTTACAGAAGTATTCAGGCCCTTTGCTATGAGACTCGAAGTTGAGCTCAGTTGCATCCTGTTTCCATTGATCATCCTTGATGTTTCTACAACTTGTTTGGAGTCAACCTGTGGTAAATTCAATTGATTGGACATGATTTGGAAAGGCACACACCTGTCTATATATGGTCCCAAAGTTGACAGTGCATGTCAGAGCAAAAACCATGCCTCCTTTGAGACAGGATTGTGTCGAGGAACAGATCTGCGGAAGGGTACCAAAACATTTCTGCAGCATTGAATTTCCCCAAGAACACAGTGGCTTCCATCATATTTAAATGGAAGAAGTTTGAAACCACCAATACTCTTCCTAGAGCTGGCCATCCATCCAAGCTGAGCAATTGGGGGAGAAGGGCCTTGGCCAGGTAGGTTTTCCAAGAAACCCAATGGTCACTCTGACAGAGCTCTAGAGTGCCTCTGTGGCGATGGTTGTCCTTCTGGAAGGTTCTCCCATCGCTGTAACACCACCACTCAGGCCTTTATGTTAGAGTGGCCACTTGGAGTTTGCCAAAAGGCACCTAAAGAACTCAGACCATGAGAAACAAAGATTCTCTGGTCTGA
The DNA here is from genome assembly GCF_016432855.1 of Salvelinus namaycush. Classification (NCBI taxonomy): domain Eukaryota; kingdom Metazoa; phylum Chordata; class Actinopteri; order Salmoniformes; family Salmonidae; genus Salvelinus; species Salvelinus namaycush. Next base: position 11,739,297 of record NC_052310.1, read on the forward strand.
TGAAACCAAGATTGAACTATTTGGCCTGAATGCCAAGTGTCACATCTGGATGAAACCTGGCACCATCCCTACGGTGAAGCATGGTGGTGGCAGCATCATGCTGTGGGGAGGTATTTAAGTGGCAGGGACAGGGAGACTAGTCAGGATCAAAGCAAAGATACATGGAGCAAAGTACAGAGAGCTCCTTAATGAAAACCTGCTCCAGAGCGCTCAGGACCTCCGATTGCGGCGAAGGTTCACCTTTCAACAGGACAACGTCCATAAGCACACAGCCAAGACAATGCAGGAGTGGCCAAATAGAGCTCCATACCGCATTGTTATGCGCATCCCAAATTTTATAACAATGCGGAGGGCTCTATATAGCTCTGCATTGACATGATTGGTTGACGGTTGGTGGAGCGGTACATCCTGTATAAACACCAAATCACTTCCTTGACACAGCGCTGCACTGCTCCATGAAGTATGAATGCCCTGACTTCTGCTGAGGCCCTATCACGGTAAATGCTGCATGGCCAATGCAGACGTCGGATTGACCGTTCACCCAGATGCACAATGCACTTCTCTCTTTCCAGAATGCACTCTCTCCCGCCAATTTGTTTTGTTTTATTTCATTCCATTTATGAGTTTTGATAATTTAGTCATTTTCTTTGGTTTGGAGCGCTCCTGTCAATGTTGAGTAAGGACGCGCACGCATAGAAGTAGGCCTATAGGCTACCTGGCCTTTGCACAAATGTAGGCATATAAATGTGCCAATTTGGAGATGTGATAGTATTTCTGATTGGCTTAACGCACCACCTCTAATGACCTGTGGAGCTTCTCAAAGTAATGTTTTTTTTCACCTCAAACAGCAAGCAAACAAAGTCTGTTTTTACATCCATTAAGAATTACAATAATTCTTCACTGTATTTGAAAAATCTTTCCAGCTCTCTCCCTTTTGATAACTACTCAGCGTGAAAGGGAAAAATGTAATGCTCTGATCCAGTGGAAACGTCATAAAATAGGCCTACCTGATTTACTTCTTATCAGTGCTTGACTTGGACTGTTTATATTTAGGTGCACAATACTTTTGAGCAAATATTCTATAAGAGGAACAGGAGCTCAAGCAGTAGAACATTTGAGGTGCTAGTACTCGGCTCTGGTGAGCTACTGCCTAAGTCAAGCACGGCTTCTCATCCCTTGCGCAAATAGCCTACAGTTGTGTCTATACCGAGCTCACTGGCGCAGGAAACTCTGAGGGCCCAGAATATTTTATACAATGTTGCAAGTTTGCTAGTGCAAGCTTCAAGCCAGACCCAAGTTAATAGTTGATACAATGACTCGAGTTCGTTGCGTTTTTATTTGTTGTCTTTATGTAGGCTATTTTTACATAGTTGGCAATAGAAGTTGATTTTTAGGTTTGTATAATTTTCATTTATATTTGGATAGAATTTTGATTAACCATATGACAATGATTTTGAGATATAAAGACATAAATTAAATTAAACTGTTTCATGAAAATGTACATATGAAAACCATAACTGGCATGCAGATCGGTAGAAATGGTAAGATAAATTGGCATTCCACATAAGAAAGGTTGTCGACTCTTCGTGTAGCCTATTACCGGCAACTTCAGGAGAGTAATGGCAGAAAGCCAGCTGGAGGGGTAGGACATTAGTTCAGTTAAGTTTTTTTTTCTTCTGCTGGTTATCTAGATCTCTGGCACCCTCTTGAGGTATTCGTCTTATTTCATCACACCGTAAACTTAAAGCATCAGACGAGCTCAATGCATATAGTTGATTTGATTTAAACACTTAGGGTGTTTCTATATATGGAGAAAAAAACACGTTTTAAAAATGTTGACCAATCGATTGGTCGAAAGAAAGAAACAGATGACCTTTGGTCGGCCAAGATTTGTTTTTAGTCGGGGATAGCCCTAGTTACAGTTAATTTAAGGAAATCAGTCAATTAAATAAATTCATTAGACCATAATCTATGGAGTTCACATGACTGGGTAGGGCGCAGCCATGGGTGGGCTTTGGAGCGCATAGGCCCACACACTTGGGAGCCAGGCCCAGCCAATCAGAATGTGTTTGTCAGCTATATTTTTTATTTAAACTGGCTAACTAGCATCAACAAACAAAAACATTGTGTAGTGCTTTTAGTTGCCTGGCTTTCTAGGTTGACATTAAAAATGAATTCACTAAAACGGATGGGTTTAAAATAGAGAAAATAGGCTATTTGGAGCACTGGGCTGCTTCATAACTACAACAAAGTTTGATGTTGCTACGACAATAGTCTACAGACATGTCGATAGACGGACTGTAAACCAGCCTTTAGTCATCTTCCCTTCGTATGGTATCCCATATAAAACAGTTCCCAGACATGTATTCTTCAAAACATGTCTTGTATAATTTGAATGCTGAGTGCAAGGTCTCTCCCAGTTTAAACATTTGTAGCAAACTGTCTTTTAGTCAGGGGACTCCATGACAAACCATCTATCCTGTCCTCCATCTGTAGAAAAATAAGGTAGAGTTGCGACACACAGCACTGATTACATCATCAATGGTTGTTAGATGACTTCCAGGACAGACACGTGATAGTATTTTGACCTATGACCAACCTGAAGTGGGACTGGTTCTGCCTCAACCTTTTGCTCCTGATATGGTAGGGTCGTTTCCACGACACTGCTGAACAACAAACCCACCAGGTTTTGTAAGTAGCCTGTGAATTAAGTAATATCATCACTCAATAAACATATAAAAAACTTTTCTGTAGTTTGGAAGTAAACTACACTAATAGCAAATACGGAATAGATTCAGGCCAGTGATGCTGATGCCGTTACTATTTGCGCTTTCAAGACAACTGAGAACTCTGGCTAGCACGTATCTTATTAGCTAGCCAGTTCGAGTTGAAACATTATCGAGAGCAAGCTGGCTAACTTTAATTCCTATCAAACCATATCATCAGGTGCAACGTTAGCTATGCAAATCTGACTATGACATTACATCACATTAGGGACAGGCTATGTATTTAGCTAGCTGAATCAGTGTCCTAGCTAGCTGGCTACTCGACACACATCAATTACAGCCATCATGTCGTACGTTTGTTGAATGTAATCCATTCCTTGCCATCTTGCACAATATTGTTGAACGCATTAGAAGTTTGCACCAACTTTATGGAAGTACATTTTCACTCCTATGCCAAGCAAGTGTGCTTTGCAGACTTGACAACATGTCCACAACACATGGCAGCTGGGGACAAACCTCACCTTGTCTCTTGTCAATTGGAAATCAATGGCAAAAGTGGACGTGTAAGTAATTCATACCCGTCGTGTCGCACTTAATTCCAAATCTCGTTTTGGACGAGACTGACTTTATGACCAAAATGATCCTATTTACACTTTTGTTAGAAACATTCATTCTAGTCTCAAAATTGACTAACTAGGGTTGCACATTTTGGGGAATATTCAGAGGTGGAAACTTTCCATGGGAATTAACGGAAATATATATACAAATTAATATTAATACCATTTAAATGTAGATTTTTTTTTTGCATTGGATATATTTACCATATCATATGGAGACAGAAACATAAACCTTTTACCTTATCATAAGTGGACATAATTGCAAACGGTTAAATCCATCCAATAGGGGAAAAAAAACTATTTAGTTACGACATGAACTTTATTTAAATGAGTTGACTCTTCACATGGGATGATTTCGCTGAACAACAAAATAAAGGGGATATTGAATGATCACCAATGATCCATCGCATCTCCCAAAAACTTTTTCTACATGCATCTGTAAAATTATAGTCTAGAAACTAAAGCTTTGGTTGTCTTCCTCTCCGACTTCCATGTCTTCTCCCTGGACTTCCTCAATGTCCACCTCTTGAATATCAGACTCTGAGGCCTCATTTTCACTGTCACTTTCCAACCTTGTTGAGGATGGCTCGTTGTCTGGATCAAAATGCCTCATTTGCCCAGATGGCCACCAATTTTTCGACCCTTGTATTGGTCAGCCTGTTGCGTGCTTTGGTGTGTGTGTTCCCAAACAAGGACCAGTTGTGCTCTGAGGTGGTTGATGTTGGTGGGATTTGGAGGATGATGGAGGCAACAGGGGAAAGGGCCTCGATCCACAAAGTCCCTTCCACCAGGTGGCTGATGAGATATGTTGGCATGACTGCCATATTCCATCTCCATCCCAAAGCCTTTGCTTGGAAGTGTACTTTGCCAGACTGCCAAGAACCTTGCCCTCATCCAGGCCAAGGTGGCGAGACACAGTAGTGATGACACCATAAGTCTTGTTGATCTCTGCACCAGACAGGATGCACTTGCCAGCATACTTTGGGTCCAACATGTACGCTGCGGCGTGTATGGGCTTCAGGCAGAAGTCTTCACGCTGTTTGATGTATTTCAGAACTGCAGTTTCCTCTGCTTGGAGACACAGTGAAGTGGGCAGGGCAGTACGGATTTCTTCTCTTACATCTGCAAACAGAGTCTGAACATCAGGCAGGATGGCATTGTCTCCCTCAACCCGTGCAATGGCTACTGCTATAGGTTTCAGGCTGCTTACCACTCTCTCCCAAAATACATCATCCAGGAGGATCCTCTTGATGGGGCTGTCCATATCGGCAGACTGTGATATGGCCATTTCTTGGAGAGACTCCTTCCCCTCCAGGAGACTGTCAAACATGATGACAACACCACCCCAACGGGTGCTTCAATGTGGTGCTCTTATTCTTCTCCCTTTGCTTGGTGAGGTACATTGCTGCTATAACTTGATGACCCTTCACATACCTAACCATTTCCTTGGCTCTCTTGTGGAGTATATCCATTGTTTTCAGTGCCATGCTGTCCTTGAGGTGCAGATTCAATGCATGAGCAGCACAGCCAATGGGTGTGATGTGAGGGTAGGAGTCCTCCACTTTAGACCAAGCAGCCTTCATGTTGGCAGCATTGTCTGTCACCAGTGCAAATACCTTCTATGGTCCAAGGTCATTGACTGCCTTCAGCTCATCTGCAATGTAGAGACCGATGTGTCTGTTGTCCCTTGTGTCTATGCTCTTGTAGAATACTGTTTGAGGGGTGGAGATGTAGTTAATTATTCCTTGTCCACGAACATTCGACCACCCATCAGAGATGATTGCAATACAGTCTGCTTTCTCTATGATTTGCTTGACCTTCACTTGAACTCTGTTGAACTCTGCATACAGCAAATGAGTAGATAAAGTATGTCTGGTTGGAGGGGTGTATGCTGGGTGAATAGCATTCAGAAATCTCTTTCAATACACATTGCCTGTGAGCATCAGAGGTAAACCAGTTGCATACACAGCTCGAGCAAGACATTCATCAGCATTTCTCTGACTACGTTCCTTCATTGAGTTAAAAAAAACCTGATTCCAGGAGGACCATGAGCTGTTGCTATCGATAAGGTGTCTGATTCATCATTTTCACTTCGAATAGAAGTAGAAGGACTTTTGTCATAGGTTACTTGTTGTGAGCGCTGAGGGAACTTTATGCACTTGGCCAGATGATTCTGCATCTATGTTGCATTCTTCACATATGATTTGTCACAGTATTTGCAAATGTACACAGCTTTTCCTTCTACATTAGCTGCAGTGAAATGTCTCCACACATCAGATAGTGCATGTGGCATTTTCCTGTAAAGATTAGAAAAATAAAAAATAAAATTCTGTGTACAGAGAAATAGTTAAGCAGTTAGATTAAACAACTCCTTTGTAAGATAAATGTATTAAAATGAAACGTGTATAGAAACAGGTGAATTAACACTCCTCAGTTAGCAGGCTCAAGCAAGCTAAAACCCACATGGTAGCAAAAACTAACTAGCAGAAATTGTTAACCTCTCTAGGGTATGTGGGACGGTAGTGTCTCTCCTCGTCAACAGCCAGTGAAACTGCAGGGCGCCAAATTCAAAACAACAGCAATCCCATAATTACATTTCCTCAAACATACAAGTATTTTACACCATTTTAAAGATAAACTTGTTGTAAATCCAGCCACAGTGTCCGATTTCAAAAAGGCTTTACAACGAAAGCACACCAAACGATTATGTTAGGTCAGAGCCAAGTCACAGAAAAACACAGCTATTTTTCCAGCCAAAGAGAGGAGTCGCAAAAAGCAGAAATGGAGATAAAATGAGTCACTAACCTTTGATGATCTTCATCAGATGACACTCATAGGACTTCATGTTACACAATACATGTATGTTTTGTTCGGTAAAGTTTATATTTATATACAAAAATCTGAGTTTACATTGTCGCGTTATGTTCAGTAGTTCCAAAACATCCGGTGATTTTGCATAGAGCCACATAAATTTACAGAAATACTCATAATAAACATTGCTAAAAGATACAACTGTTACGCATGGAATTTTAGATCCACTTCTCCTTAATGCAACCGCTGTCAGATTTCCAAAAAACTTTACGGAAAAAGCACACCATGCAATAATCTGAGTACAGCGCTCAGAGACCAACACAACCCAAAGCGATATCCGCCATGTTGTGTAGTCAACAGATGTCAGAATAGCATTATAAATATTCACTTACCTTTGATGATCTTAATCAGAATGCACTCCCAGTTCCACAATAAATGTTTGTTTTGTTCGATGAAGTCCATAATTTATGTCCAAATACATCCTTTTTGTTAGCGCGTTTAGCCCAGTAATCTAAATTCATGACGCGCGATTACTAGGTGCAGATAAAAAGTCAAAGTCCCGTTACAGTCCGTAGAAACATGTCAAACGATGTATAGAATCAATCTTTAGGATGTTTTTAACGTAAATCTTCAATACTGTTCCAACCGGAGAATTCCTTTGTCTTCAGAAATGCAATGGAACGCAAGCTAACTCTCTCACGTGAACACGCTTGGTCAGCTCGTGGCTCTCTGGCAGACCTCTGTCTCATTCCCGTCTCATTTGCCCCCACTTCACAGTAGAAGCCTCAACAAGGTTCTAAAGACTGTTGACATCTAGTGGAAGCCCTAGGAAGTGCAATATGACCCAATTTCCACTATCTTGGATAAGCAAACAGTTAAAAAAACTAAAAGCCTCAGATTTCCCACTTCCTGTTTGGATTTTTTCTCAGGTTTTTGCCTGCCATATGAGTTCTGTTATACTCAGACATCATTCAAACAGTTTTAGAAACTTCTGAGTTTTCTATCCAAATCTACTAATAATATGCATATCCTAGCATCTGGGCCTGAGTAGCAGGCAGTTTACTCTGGGCACGCTTTTCATCCGGACGTGAAAATACTGCCCCCTACACGAGGTTAACAAGTTAGAAATAATTTAAACACACTTTTCTATATTACTAATTAACAAAAAATCATGTCATATAAAATATATTCACCCCACCCACTATTGTTATCAAAACTTAGCAGAAAGCATGTAGTCCTTAGCTCAGACAGTGTAGTAGTGTGGGCTCAATAGCATCTCATTAGTGTGCAAGATCTTGAGAATCAGCTGTACATGTGATGGAAGAGTGCACTGTGCATGCAAAGGGTTGCAATTCCATTGAATTGGGATAGTTTATCCAAAATATGCCACAAGACCCAGAATTGCCTTGTGTATCCCACAAAAAAAGTTTCACTGTTAAAAGCGAACTTGTTTTGATGAATTTAAGCAAAATTCCTCAAATTCCCGGGCTTAACTTCCCATGGACAAATTCTGGAAGTTTACCGGAAAGTTTCCGACCCTTTGCAACCCTATTTCTGACTCCTATTGATGACACAGGCCGTTTTTATAACCAGAAGTTGGTTCTAGGAAGCAGTTCCCCTTTAAGACATGATGGCATGATAATGACTGTCTCTGAAAGGGGCATGAAGTAGTGGGCAAGCATTGGGGGCATCAAACACACCATTCCTAATTCAGTAGGCTATTTGTGGTGAAACACTTGTTCATTTATAAAAACACGAGACACCATGCTGCCTAAAAAGTGCAAAGCTATAGGCCTGTGTAGTTATAATTATCCTCCCCTCATGCCTGTTCATTGATAACCCATCCATCACATGATTTACCACTGGAAGTCATCGCTGGGGGTACACTGCGTTAGCAGGGTTCCAAGAAATATCCATATGAGCATCACATCTTCATGTGCTGCTAACAGCTTCATTGCGTCCCACAGTTGTTACGTATCAACAGCAGCTCTGCCTAGACTTCTCTTGGGGTTTCTGTGTGCCATTCTATTCCAATTTTTCCATTTTGTGTTTTAGGTTTCTGTTTTCCTCTCTTTTTAAAATTAGGTTTTCTTTCTAAGAATCACTTTTTTTTGTTTATTTTTTGTTTATAGAACATCAAATGTAGTTTTTATAAGTCCACAACAATGGAGACCACGTTCTGAGGTATGGGAAAATTTGAGATTTTTAGATTGTTTTGGTTGTAGTTCCCCTTTCATTCCAGTGCGCACCTAGCAAGAGGCTGTTGTTTAGCAGCCACATGTGATTGTTTGCAAAACGAATACCCACTGGATTGATGCAAATAATTATATCATTCTACCAGGTAAGCAAGTATAGGCTACTTTTTAGTTAATATTTAATTGAGAAGGTTTTTGGGGAAAACTTTCCATCTACCGGAAGACTTTTCATTAGCATCATCACTAACTGCTACACACATTTGATTCCTTTACTTAAGTTCAATACATTTCCCAGCATTTTTAAAATTTGTTTTTAATGTCTGGATCCTGTGACTCCATCCACATTCTCCGCATTGTGGATTTTATAGGGCCTTACGTGTGTGTGCTGGTGATGCTGTTTCTCCTACTGTGCTGGTTTTTAAAGGAGATCTGTTGTGGAAATATTGACAATGATTCCTGTGAAAGCGTGATATTCCCTGGGATTTATTTTAATGAGGCTTTTGCCTGCCAGCTTGTCTGACCTGGTTTAAACTGATTTGACCTGGTTTAGACTGAGTAACCAGTGGATTGGAGGGTAACACTGCTGGCTAGTAGGAGGTGGTGGTGTATCGTATGTTGGGCCTTCCATTGAACCTAAGCCCAGCGGGAGGGAGAGAGGTAGTGAGGGACAGCCAAGGTGATGGAAGGAGAGTTAGTCAACTGACCTTTAAGCTCCAACTATACCTGGAACTGTGAAAGTGTCATAGATAGGTTGCTATAGTGTTATACAGTGCCTTCAGAAAGTATTTATACCCATTGACTTATTCCACATTTTGTTGTTAAAGCCTGAATTCAAATTGGATTTAGTTGTTTTTTTCCCCCTCACCCATCTACAAACAATACCCCATAATGACAAAGTAAAAACATGTTTTTAGAAATGTTTGCCAATTATGGCAAAATAAAATACAGAAAAATCTATTTCACATAAGTATTCACACCCCTGAGTCAACACGTTAGAATCATCTTCGCAGCGATTACATCTGTGAGTCTCTGGGTAAGTCTCTAAGAGCTTTGCACACCTGGATTGTACAAAAAATTATTCAGGCTCTGTCAAGTTGGTTGTTGGTCATTGCTGGACAGCCATTTTCAAGTATTGCCATAGATTCTTTTCACTCTATCCTTTTAGGTTAGTGTAGTGGAGTAACTAAAACGTTGTGGCTCCATACTCCCGTTTTCTCCTATCACAGCCATTAAACTCTAACTGTTTTAAAGTCACCATTGGCATCATGGTGAAATCCCTGGCAACTGAGTTAGTAAGGACCCCTGTATCTTTGTAGTGACTGGGTGTATTGATACACCAACGTGTAATTGATAACTTCACTATGCTCAAACAGATATTCAATGTCTGCTTTATTTATTTTTTACCCATCTACCAATAGGTGCCCTTTATTGCGAGTCATTTGAAAACCTCCCTGGTCTTTGTGGTTGAATCTGTTTGAAATGCATTTCTCGACTGAGGGACCTTACAGATTATTCTATGTGTAGAGTACAGAGATTGGGTAGTCATTCAAAAATCATGTTAAACACTATTATTGCACACAGAGTGAGTCCATACAACCTATTATGTGACTTGTTAAAGGTATACTTCAGGATTCTGGCAATGAGGTCCTTTGTCTACTTCCCCAGAGTCAGATGAACTCGTTTATGCCTTTTTTTTGTCTCTGTGCCCAGTATGAAGGAAGTTTGAGGTATTTTCGTGTGCCAATGCTAACTAGCGTTACCCATAGACTTCCAGTCATTGCGCTATCTGCTAGCATTTAGGCTTGCCATAACAAAAGGTTTGAATACTTGAATACTCAAGACATTTCAGCTTTTCATTTTTTATTAATTTGTAACAATTTCTAAAATCATAATTCCACTTTGATGTGTGTGTGTGTGTAGTCCTGTGACACAAAATCTCAATTTAATGTATTTTAAATTCAGGCTTTAACACAACAAAATGTGGAAAAAGTCAAGGGGTGTGAATTCTTTCTAAAGGCACGGTAGATGGCTGATAAATATCTGTGTGTTTGTGTACTAACTGCAACCCGGAGGTCACTGCGTCACGAAGTCGAGAGCACAGGAATATCACCGTCAGTAGCAGAGGGCCCCTCAAACGGATGAACTGCAGCAGGAGTTCATCTGATCTCCATTTGATTTGGCCTTGGAACCGCTCCAGGAGGGAGAGGAGGAGGGTGTTGGTTGCAGCCAGGTGCCCGGTGTAGTCTACGAAGGCCAAAGCTCATTAGCACGCTGTGCAAACCCATTCATCTGCATGCATTCCCTGTCCTTGGCCAACCTTGCAACACCACAATGCAGCACAGCAACTTTCCCCCGCAGCAACATAGCTTAGTCTACCATTACCACACACATACACTAAGGCATGCACGACATGGGGCAAATAATGTAATTGTGAGTTGTTTTTAACCAAATATTGTGATTGCGATTTTACTTGCGATTTTTAGATCAAACCACTCAGGTGAACTGTTGGAATCATATAAATAAAATTTGTATTCCGTTTCTGTAGTTGGTGTTTGGCATGACAACGAATGAAAAAGCCAGGTACACTAAAACCACAGAACAATGAGCCAGATGATTCACCAGATGTATGCATCTGTTTGCCGTTTCCACTCACTACCAAATATGGTATGAGAGGAAGCCCAGTGTCCAGCAGTGGGAGAAGATGGATGTTTATCAACCTAATGGTGGTGTAGATTAATCTCACATTCCAGTGTCCAAACTTGTAAACAAGGCTCCATGGGATTTCTGTTGATGTGACTCCATGCAGCCAATTGCAATGTCTGCTTTAGGTATAATGCCATTGCCGGGAGCCATTTGTGGATTTGACAGCTCTAACGCAGTTCCTTCTCCAACACCGCCAAAACAACCACTATGAGGATGTCGGCTGAAGAGGATCTGATTGAATGGAGCCCTTTATCACAACAGTTTTCTCTTCCCAAAACGTGAATATGTTATGAACAGAATGGACTAAGTTATGTAGACTTGAACCTTTACCAAAGTTAAAAAAAAAATGGCATTGTTTAGAGATGGTGCAAGGACAAATTGAGTTATTACACCGGCACACTTCAGAGTAGGCGTTCCCTAATGGAAATATGCAAATACATGCTAAAATAATAGGATCTCGCTAGCTTGTGCTTGGCTCTGCCAACCTCCTCTCTTGTTCTGGCCACTATGATTAATTTGCTCCCATTGGAAAAAAACAGGCTGTGGTCTATCTTGGGTTTGTAGAAGTTGTGATAGGGTAGGAACCAAAGTGTTGGTCAGTTTCCCAAGGGACCCTTATTACATTTGAATGTTATTATCATGGCTCAAAATGGATATTGCACATGTCAATATTGCAATTTCGTCAAAACAGTTGATTAATTGTGCAGCACTAACACACTCTCTCTCTCTCTCCACTGCCTCTTCTCCCTTTCGCACTGTCATTCACCCTGCCCACTGTCAATACTCTTGATGAGATGGGGCTGATGGCTTTGAACCAGTGCTAGCCTACACTGATTGCTGATTAGACCCTCCATAATCCCTAGAATCTCCCCTCTCTCTATGCGATCAAAGCCCACTGTAGAGTCATTGCTAAAGACACCAAGGCAAATGACACCCAGTCCCGAAAGTTTGAGTTTCTTACTACTGCGGTATTTCAACCCATGACCTGCAATAAGACTCAGGCCGGCTGCACATAGGCCTATGAATGTTCTGGATAACCCATGCTTGAGAAAATGCTGTTTTGTTCTTTTTTTGTGTGTTAAACTCAAATGTCAACACTTGACTGGCTCCTGGCGCTTTCCTTCGGGCTTCTTCTGTTCCAAATTGTGGTTTTATTTTCATAACACCCGAGGGGCTTGACGGGTCTAATCTCCATTCTCTACTGAATAAATACTTTGTGCTTCAAACCCCTTGGGAATGATTTACCCTCGTCATATTGTGTCTGTAGGCAGAACCATGGCTACGTTATCTCGTGGTTTTATGGGGGTGGACTGCATGTCCCTGTTACATGCACCTTTTAGAATAAGGAAGGCCTGTTTGGGTCATTTCCATGTAAAAGGACCCATTAGCACCAACATAAGTTCATAGAATGTCAAATGAAAGCTAAGGGTATATACAGTGGGGAGAACAAGTATTTGATACACTGCCGATTTTGCAGGTTTTCCTACTTACAAAGCATGTAGAGGTCTGTAATTTTTATCATAGGTACACTTCAACTGTAAGAGACGAAATCTAAAACAAAAATTCAGAAAATCACATTGTATGATTTTTAAGTAATTAATTTGCATTTTATTGCATGACAAGTATTTGATCACCTACCAACCAGTAAGAATTACGGCTCTCACAGACCTGTTAGTCTTTCTTTAAGAAGCCCTCCTGTTTTCCACTCATTACCTGTATTAACTGCACCTGTTTGAACTCGTTACCTGTATAAAAGACACCTGTCCACACACTCAATCAAACAGACTCCAACCTCTCCACAATGGCCAAGACCAGAGAGCTGTGTAAGGACATCAGGGATAAAATTGTAGACCTGCACAAGGCTGGGATGGGCTACAGGACAATAGGCAAGCAGCTTGGTGAGAAGGCAACAACTGTTGGCACAATTATTAGAAAATGGAAGAAGTTCAAGATGACGGTCAATCACCCTCGGTCTGGGGCTCCATGCAAGATCTCACCTCGTGGGGCATCAATGATCATGAGGAAGGTGAGGGATCAGCCCAGAACTACACGGCAGGACCTGGTCAATGACCTGAAGAGAGCTGGGACCACAGTCTCAAAGAAAACCATTAGTTACACACTACGCCGTCATGGATTAAAATCCTGCAGCGCACGCAAGGTCCCCCTGCTCAAGCCAGCGCATGTCCAGGCCCGTCTGAAGTTTGCCAATGACCATCTGGATGATCCAGAGGAGGAATAGGAGAAGGTCATGTGGTCTGATGAGACAAAAATAGAGCTTTTTGGTCTAAACTCCACTCGCCGTGTTTGGAGGAAGAAGAAGGATGAGTACAACCCCAAGAACACCATCCCAACCGTGAAGCATGGAGGTGGAAACATCATTCTTTGGGGATGCTTTTCTGCAAAGGGGACAGGACGACTGCACCGTATTGAGGGGAGGATGGATGGGGCCATGCGTCGCGAGATCTTGGCCAACAACCTCCTTCCCTCAGTAAGAGCATTGAAGATGGGTCGTGGCTGGGTCTTCCAGCATGACAACGACCCAAAACACACAGCCAGGGCAACTAAGGAGTGCCTCCGTAAGAAGCATCTCAAGGTCCTGGAGTGGCCTAGCCAGTCTCCAGACCTGAACCCAATTGAAAATCTTTGGAGGGAGCTGAAAGTCCGTATTGCCCAGTGACAGCCCCGAAACCTGAAGGATCTGGAGAAGGTCTGTATGGAGGAGTGGGCCAAAATCCCTGCTGCAGTGTGTGCAAACCTGGTCAAGAACTACAGGAAACGTATGATCTCTGTAATTGCAAACAAAGGTTTCTGTACCAAATATTAAGTTCTGCTTTTCTGAAGTATCAAATACTTATGTCATGCAATAAAATACAAATTAATTACTTAAAAATCATACAATGTGATTTTATGGATTTTTGTTTTAGATTCCGTCTCTCACAGTTGAAGTGTACCTATGATAAAAATTTGACCTCTACATGCTTTGTAAGTAGGAAAACCTGCAAAATTCGGCAGTGTATCAAATACTTGTTCTCCCCACTGTATATGTAATTTAAAAAAAATTTAAAAAAATTCTCACAATTTTCCATCCTAAAATGTGGAAGAAGCAAAGGTGTTGATTTCTGGTCAAACATCTACCAGAAATAGTCTTCAAAGGTATTAGAAATGCAACAAAACACAATGTTGAACTAAAGGCCCCAGATAACTAATATCAACACTTATATTTAGTTTGAGGACAGTTTCTGCTTTCTGTAAGTTTAAGAAACATCGCCTTGTGCCGTGAAATTCTGTTACCAAAAACTATGGGCAAATTTCTCCCCCTCATGAGGGAGGATGATGAAAGTTCACAGAAGTAACAAGGTAGACCTATCAATTAGTTAGTGCTTTTAATTATATTTTGTTTATGATTTATTAAGTGATTAAAACTAGAAATTCCATTACCAAATTGGTAACGGAATTTCTGAAATTGAATTGGCTACAATGAGAAATCATAGTTGTCACAAACCACAGTTGGGTTCACAAGTTAGGACAAGCACAGTAGATTACAGTAATTAAAAGTATAGTACAGCAGAGTAGAGTATAGTTCAGTACTGTACAGCAAAGTAGAGTACAGTAAAGAAAAGTATAGTACTGTACAGTACACAGTAGAGCACACGAGTTGAGTACACTAATGTACTGAACTATACTGTACTCACTGTATTGAACTATACTTTAATGTACTGAGCTCTACTGAGCTCTTATGTGCTGTACTTTGATGTCTGTGTTTCATGAGTTTGGACGTCTATGATTGGTTCAGATTTGGTCCAGTCCGGACCAACTGAATTTGGTCTTGTTTGGGGGCAGAGCTCATTAAAATAATAGCCAGTGTGTTGAACAATACCCAAATATGAAAAGGAGGATATTGCATATTTCTACGTTTTTGTGTACCTATTTAGGATACATCACCATGAAGAGAATGACATTCATATCCATAATTATGTATTTTTCTGTCTTACAGATCAGGGACCGATGATGAAATTATGTTTCTGCAATTCCGTGACTGGGTGTAAATCCACTTCACTTACTGTAGTTCAATAACCAAAATAGATTTTTTAAAGTTTTGGTGTCAAGTCAAGGTGCCATGTCATAGCTGACACCCCATTCTTTCTGCAGACATCTTTAAATATTCATTCGGAGCAGATACAGTATTTAAGAGGTTTTTAGAAAACGTGAACACACAAAAAACTGAGGGAGATTTTATCGAAATTCTGTTACCAAACATTAAATCTGCACAGTTCATCCAGTAAATGTGTTTTTGTAACATTTTGTTACAAATAGTCCTTGAACATAAGAGTACATGGTTTGTTAAACTTTGAAATCAATGTTTTTTTGTTTGGCATACATTTTTAAGTGAATAATCTGTATCGCCGTTACCGTGGAATTGCCCTCTGGTGTTACCTCTGTGAATGCATGCCAGCCCCTATCCCACTCCTTATCATTCATGCCCACCGGGTATCATCCACATGACGGTACGGTTGTTGTCATTTGCATGGAAGCTTTTGTGTATTTTCAGTCTCTCATAGACATGGTATGCATCCCAAATAGCACACTATTTGTATTTATTATGCATCCCCATTAGCTGTTGCCAAGGCAGCAGCTACTCTTCCTGGGGTCCATTAGTTCCTGCCAAGGCAGCAGTTACTTTTCCTGGGGTCCATTAAAGTTAAGGCAGTTATATATACACTGCTCAAAAAAATAAAGGGAACACTTACAACACAATGTAACTCCAAGTCAATCACACTTCTGTGAAATCAAACTGTCCACTTAGGAAGCAACACTGATTGACAATAAATTTCACATGCTGTTGTGCAAATGGAATAGACAAAAGGTGGAAATTATAGGCAATTAGCAAGACACCCCCAATAAAGGAGTGGTTCTGCAGGTGGTGACCACAGACCACTTCTCAGTTCCTATGCTTCCTGGCTGATGTTTTGGTCACTTTTGAATGCTGGCGGTGCTTTCACTCTAGTGGTACTCTAGTGGCTGTGGCAAAAAGGTTTGCTGTGTCTGTCAGCGTAGTGTCCAGAGCATGGAGGCGCTACCAGGAGACAGGCCAGTACATCAGGAGACGTGGAGGAGGCCGTAGGAGGGCAACAACCCAGCAGCAGGACCGCTACCTCCGCCTTTGTGCAAGGAGGTGCACTGCCAGAGCCCTGCAAAATGACCTCCAGCAGGCCACAAATGTGCATGTGTCTGCTCAAACGGTCAGAAACAGACTCCATGAGGGTGGTATGAGGGCCCGACGTCCACAGGTGGGGGTTGTGCTTACAGCCCAACACCGTGCAGGACGTTTGGCATTTGTCAGAGAACACCAAGATTGGCAAATTCGCCACTGGCGCCCTGTGCTCTTCACAGATGAAAGCAGGTTCACACTGAGCACATGAGCACATGTGACAGACATGACAGAGTCTGGAGACGCTGTGGAGAACGTTCTGCTGCCTGCAACATCCTCCAGCATGACCGGTTTGGCGGTGGGTCAGTCATGGTGTGGGGTGGCATTTCTTTGTGGGGCCGCACAGGCCTCCATGTGCTCGCCAGAGGTAGCCTGACTGCCATTAGGTACCGAGATGAGATCCTCAGACCACTTGTGAGACCATATGCTGACACATGCACATTTGTGGCCTGCTGGAGGTCATTTTGCAGGGCTCTGGCAGTGCGTTCTGTGAGCTTGTGTGGCTTACCACTTTGTGGCTGAGCCGTTGTTGCTCATAGACGTTTCCAATTCACAATAACAGCACTTACAGTTGACTGGGGACAGCTCTAGCAGGGCAGAAATTTGACGAACTGACTTGTTGGAAAGGTGGCATCCTATGTTGGTGCCATGTTGAAAGTCACTGAGCTCTTCAGTAAGGCCATTCTACTGCCAATATTTGTCTGTGAAAATTGCATGGTTGTGTGCTCAATTTTATACACCTGTCAGCAACGGGTATAGTTGAATCCACTAATTTTGTAGGGGTGTCCACATACGTTTGTATATATAGTGTGTATATATTACATACTTTTTTAAACGTTAGACTGCCCCACTTTAAATTTAATTGTGTGCATAATTTCCAATCACCCCATACATTTTTGTTATTTTTTAAATATATTTTCCTTTATTATTTTCCACTACCACCCCTAATTGGAGTAAACTAATGGACAACAATACTTAGGTTTCTACTTCCAGCTAATACAAACTATATACATTTTATGGACACTGTACATTTTACTTGACTTATTATTTTTTTATTATTTTTTCAGCTACCCTTTCTCTGAAAACCATCCAGTTTTGTATCCCCTATATATATATAAGCTCTGCAAAAAAAATAAACCTCCTCTCACTGTCAACTGCGTTTATTTTCAGCAAACTTAACGTGTAAATATTTGTATGAACATAACAAGAGTCAACAACTAAGACATACTGAACAAGTTCCACAGACATGTGACTAACATAAATGGAATAATGTGTCACTGAACAAAGGGGGGGTCAAAATCAAAAGTTACAGTCAGTATCTGGTGTGGCCACCAGCTGCATTAAGTAATGCAGTGCATCTCCTCCTCATGGACTGCACCAGATTTGCCAGTTCTTGCTGTGAGATGTTACCCCACTCTCCCACCAAGGCACCTGCAAGTTCCCGGACATTTCTGGGGGGAATGGCCCTAGCCCTCACCCTCCGATCCAACAGGTCCCAGACGTCCTCAATGGGATTGAGATCCGGGCTCTTTGCTGGCCTTGGCAGAACACTGATATTCCTGTCTTGCAGGAAATCACGCACAGAACGAGCAGTATGGCTGGTGGCATTGTCATGCTGGAGGGTCATGTCAGGATGAGCCTGCAGGAAGGGTACCACATGAGGGAGGAGGATGTCTTCCCTGTAACGCACAGCGTTGAGATTGCCTGCAATAACAACAAGCTCAGTCCGATGATGCTGTGACACATCGCCCCAGACCATGACGGATTCTCCACCTCCAAATCGATCCCGCTCCAGAGTACAGGCCTAGGTGTAACGCTCATTCCTTCGACGATAAACACACTTTTTGCCAGTCCTGTCTGGTCCAGCGAGGGTGGGTTTGTGCCCATGGGCGACATTGTTGCCGGTGATGTCTGGTGAGGACCTGTCTTACAACAGGCCTACAAGCCCTCTCCAGCCTCTCTCAGCCTATTGCGGACAGTCTGAGCACTGATGGAGGGATTGTGCATTCCTGGTGTAACTCGGGCAGTTGTTGCCATCCTGTACCTGTCCCGCAGGTGTGATGTTCGGATGTGCCGATACTGTCCAGGTGTTGTTCCACGTAGTCTGCCACTGCGAGGACGATCAGCTATAGGTCCTGTCTCCCTGTAGCGCTGTCTTAGGCCTATCACAGTACAAACATCTCATGCCTCCTTGCAGCATGCCTAATGCACGTTCACGCAGATGAGCAGGGACCCTGGGCATCTCTCTTTTGGTGTTTTCAGTCAGTCGAAAGGTGTCCTAAGTTTTCACAACTGTGACCTTAATTGCCTACCGTTTGTAAGCTGTTAGTGTCTTAACGACCATTCCACAGGTGCATGTTCATTAATTGTTTATGGTTCATTGAACAAGTATTGGAAACAGTGTTTAAACCCTTTACAATGAAGATCTGTGAAGTTATTTGGATTTTTACGAATTATCTTTGAAAGACAAGGTCCTGAAAAAGGGATGTTTTTAACATTCTATTGGTTTTTGTATAATAATTTAAATTGAATCTGTTTTGAATCCGGGGTTGTTGTCATGCATGTTAGTACACAAGTGTTTCCCCAAGTTAGAGACAAAATGTTGCTGTTTTAAAGATCATTTCCTGCAATAACATACATTTTGCTATGGGGCTGAGGGAACATTTTACAGTTTGAAAGCCAATTTCCTGCAATTTTACACATTTTGTCTTGGCTCATGCTATCTGAGTGACATATAACTAAATCAATGGGGGCGCCATGCCATTTTGGGAATTTTAGATTCTCTCTGGCTGTCTAGTTTTACCATACCAAAAAATACCCCCTCCCCCCCATTTGTATTTCTTTTATTATAATCACTATTTTATTTTTTAAGGGGGGGGGGGGGTCGGCCACGATTTTAAATTGTAACTGTGACATTACATGCAAGGGTTAAGTCTAAAGGTTATTAAGGTAGATGCTCTGCAGCACTAGCCTCCTGGGTGGGATTTTAAATGTCAGAGCAGCGTAAGGAGCGGGTGCAGTCAGGAAAGCTGTGTTGTAATTGGCTGAGTAGCATTGGGATTATTAGGGGTGTGGTACAGTATCTAGTATGGCATGTGTATGTGGTTGTGCTCCACCAAGTCCTGACTCTCAGTGCCTGCCCCTGCCAGTTAACCACTAGGTCTGCACACACCCTAGCCTTTTGAAGCACCAGGGCACTTTAATGGGCACAGTAAAGACTGCTTTCCCAGAACAGATGTTATTGATCTTTTACAGCTACTTTGCACTAAAGGTTTGTCTGTTTCTCATTAGCTTGAATAGAATATTCACAGAAAGTAACCGACTGTCATTTATTTTACTGCATTTGATAGTCTTAAAGTCTACCTCTACGTTTTATTTTGTGTTAGAAATAACAGGTTTGGGTTGGTAAAATTTTAGCACGACGTGTTCTCAAATCTTTGTCTTCCTCGCTCTATTTTTCCTCCTTGTTCTGTCTTGGCCTCCCTCTCATCCTCTTCCTTCAATTTCTCTCTTTCTCCTCCCCTTCTCTAATCGTCCATCTCTCTCTCTTTCCCTCCACAGCTCTGCCAGCCCTGCACACCCATGATCCAGCAGGCAGCTGATGGAAGATCCGGTTCCCAACTTGCCCACCATGGTCTCCAGGCTACCCAAGTTTGGCTCGCGCCCCACGGCCGTGGCTGCCACCGCCCCACTGACCAATGGGACCCGCCACCACCCTGCCTCCAGCACCACAGGCAAAGGGTTACCCACTTCCACCACCAGGCAGAACGGAACAATCCGTATGCCCTCCTCCTCTCTGAAGTGGAAGAAGGGGAAAGGGGGAGACCCTGTGGAGAGGGGGGTGGACTCATGGGAGGAGCACAGAACTGGAGCTGGGCATCACCCCCGACAACCGCAGCACTTACCAATGGTGGTACGGGAGATTAAGAAGCCGTCTAGCATGCCTGCCACAGTTAAGGTACAGGGGTGTGCTTCCACCTGCCCCAGGACTATACGCTCCAGAACTGGGTCTCGCGGGGCCATCCCCAAACAGGCCTTGTCTGGACAGAGTCTCGGCAATGGCAAAGCGGGTCTCAACGGCCAGGCGGGTGGTGGTGGGCGGTCTGGGACCGGGTCACTCAGGCGGGGCCAAAGCCGTGGTTCTCCCCACAGCAACCTGACCAGCAGCGTATCCCAGTCCAGTGACAGCCTGGAGACGGCCACAGAGGAGAACATGTTGCGCTCCCAGAGCCTCACCCACGTCAAGAGGATCCCCTCCCCCACCGAGCCACCCATCATCCGCTCCTACTCCTTCAACAGGGCCTCGGAGCTTGCCAAGGAGCTGCCCAGGCCTCTAGCCAAGTACCCGCTGGTCAAGACATCTCCCCTGGCCAGACCCACCACTGTGCTGAGTAGTGGGGGGAGAGGAAAAGGCCTACATCTTAGTAAGGGTGGACCTAGGCCAGGCAGGGCTGGGGTGGGAACAACTAGCTGCATCTTGCCACCCATCACACTGAGGAAGTCCTTACTACCTAGTTCAGCCTCCTCCACCACCAAGCCTTCGGCCCTCAGCTACAGGCTCACACGACCCTCCCTCATCAAGCAGCCTCACCCTGTCCTGGCCACCACCTCCCAGAAGGTCCATGGCAACAGAAAGGAAAGCGAGGGGAGGAGGAACTCGGTGGAGATGCCCCCTGTCACCCCAGACCCGATCAGCATCACTGACAGCCCAGGGAGCACCACAGAGGGCCTGCTAGAGGAGCCTGTGGGCCCCAGTGGGGTCCATCCCCTGGGGGAAGGTCTGGAGGACATGTCACTCTCATCCACCTCCTCCCTGGAGCACGACGACACCAGCGAGGAGTACATGGACGATTTTGACAACCTGGGAAATGGAGGAGACGGCATTCTGCTGCTCCCGGCCCAGAACGGAGGGCTCGACCAATCACAGCCTGACTTGGATGATGACAACGTAGACGTCAACCGACGGCACGGTGGAACCTCCATGACTGGCCTTCACAGCTTCCTGTCTGAGAGTGTGGACTGGGCCAGGATAGGACTCACTGGTAAGATTTCATATTAATCAAAATAATTGACTTGAAAGACTAAGGGCCGGTTTCTCAGACACAGGCCCTAAATGACATACCATAATACTAACCCAAACAAATGAACTAATATTCCCTAAGTGATTAGGTAGCAGGCGAGTAACACCTCTTCCTTCTCCTCTCTGTTTTAGGGCGGTTGTCTCGGCGTACTAGCCAGGCCCTGTCTGGGGGTGCAGAATACCCCCTTGGCTCATCTCTGGACCTGTCCCCCTCAGACTCTGGCTCGGGGGGGACCTACATGTGGGACGAGGAGGGTCTGGAGGCCCTTGGGACCATCACACACCCCTGTGGGAGTTACGACTCAGACCTCAACAGCATGGTGGGTCTGGATAGAATACAATATCATTTAATATAATACACTATATATACAAAAGTATGTGGACACCCCTTCAAATTAGTGGATTTGACTATTTCAGCCACACCCGTTGCTGACAGGTGTGTAAAATCGAGCACACAGCCATGCAATCTCCATAGACAAACATTGGCAGTAGAATGGCCTTACTGAAGAGCTCAGTGACTTTCAACGTGGCAGCATCATAGGATGCTATCTTTCCAAAATGTCAGTTCGTCAAATTTCTGCCCTGCTAGAGCTTCCCCGGTCAACTGTAAGTGCTGTTATTGTGAGTGCTGAAGCGCGTAGCTCGAAAAAATCATCTGTCCTCAGTTGCAACACTCACTACCGAGTTCCAAACTACCTCTGGAAGCAACGTCAGCACAAGAACTGTTTGTCGGGAGGTTCATGAAATGAGTTTCCATGGCCGAGCAGCTGCACACAAGCCTAAGATCACCATGCGTAATGCCAAGCGTCGGCTGGAGTGGTGTAAAGCTCTCCACCTTTGGACTTCGGAGCAGTTGAAACACGTTCTCTGGAGGGATGAATCACGCTACTTGCCCAAATGCATAGTGCCAACTGTAAAGTTTGGTGGAGGAGGAATAATGTTCTGGGGCTGTTTTTCATGGTTCGGACTAGGCCCCTTAGTTCCAGTGAAGGGAAATCTTAATGCTACAGCATACAATGACATTCTAGATGATTCTGTGCTTCCAACTTTGTGACAACAGTTTGGGGATGGCCCTTTCCTGTTTCAGCATGACAATGCCCCTATGCACAAAGCGAGGTTCATACAGAAATATTTTGTTGAGATCGTTTTGGAAGAACTTGACTGTCCTGCACAGAGCCTTGACCTCATCCCCATCAAACACCTTTGGGATGAATTGGAATGCTGACTGCGAGCCAGGCCTAATCGCCCAACAGTGCCCGACCTCACTAATGCCCTTGTGGCTGAATGGAAGCAGATCCCTGCAGCAATGTTTCAACATCTTGTGGAAACCCTTCCCAGAAGAGTGAGGCTGTTATAGCAGCAAAGAGGGGACCAACTCTATATTAATGCCTATGATTTTGGAATGAGATGCTCGACGAGCAGGTGTCCACATACTTTTGGTCATATAGTGTAGGTAAATGTCCTCCTTTGACCTGTGTACTATGACAATGTGACAACCTCTATCTTAAAATGCCAGAGCATGGTTGGTTGTGTAGTCTGCTTCACCACAATGCCTGCTTTAGTTTCCCCTTAAAGTTATTTAGCTCCCAACAGGATGGATTAAGTTTTAATCCATCATCGGAATGGGAGGCGTCGATCTGCAGTAGTACTTTGGTCTCTACTGCACGTGTGTTGGAGAACAAGTAGGATGTGTTTCTGTTTTACCGATTGCGCTTAATCCTCGCTGGCTGTCATAATGCGTTTAACCTTTGTCCAATGAACTTTTACTTACACAGCTTTTTTAATAGTCAGCGTTTTACTTTCCCCGTTGCTGGTGTAGAAAACTTTCACCCTAGCTACTTCCCTTATGTGGATTATCCTGGGTGATTTGTATTCTAGAGGGTCGAAGGTTGTCCTGCTGGCTTTGACCTTAATGAGCTCACTGCCTGGCGCTGTTTCTGTATGGGGTCTCTGCCCACAGTATCACTGTCCCCAATCCTATATCACTACTCAGGACTTTGACCTACAGCACAGGTCCTCAATGGTGCTGTTTTTTCTCTGACCAGTGTACTGTATGCAGTCTGGGTTTATGCCATTCAATGCACCACTCTGCTCTTGTACACGTGCAAGACCTCTACATACAGTAGTTGTCTGTTTTGTCTGTTGTCTGTTTGAATACTTTTAAAGTGCATCTTTCCTTACTAACTAACCACTGACCTGTAAGCGATTGCATGGTCTGCAAGCCTATTGCTTTCACCAATCTCAGTTTGTCAGGTTATTGATAAATAAAGGTTCAATAAATGTTTTTAACTAGTAGGCAAGTCAGTTAAGAACAAATTCTTATTTACAATGATGGCCTACACCGGGCCGAACACGGACGACGCTGGGCCAATTGTGCGCCGCCCTATGGGACTTCCAATCACGGCCGGTTGTGATACAGCCTAGATTACATCAAGGAAGGAAGGAGGTAGTGCCTTGTTCTGCCGTCGGTTCCTTGCTATCCAGAATCCTTTGGACTTCCAACTCTGACGTCACCCCGTTGAAATGTAAAAGATCCCGGATTGCACTAACCTTCTGAATTACCAATCTAAGAACCCAATTTCCTGTATTTTAGCAAATTAATCAGTGGAATGATGTTTTAATTCGAGGGCACCTATTGGCTGTTGCCACGGGTGATTTCCCTGAAGCCTATCATCTGTCCAGAAAGAAGGATGCAGCCTCAGGACCAGAGGCAAGCAGAAGGATTATATTGCAGTCATTACTGTACAAAGCACTTCTCTAAAAAGTGCTGAATCATTATGGCAGCATTATTATAAGATAAGCGTCAATACACATTGCAGCTCATCTCCAGTCATTTGGTTTAGTTAGGTCATGCAAAATACCTGGGTTTGTTCCGTTGCTTTTGCTTCTCTATTGGAAATGAAGTACTTACGGTCCAGCACCTCTCAATACCTGTTTAGGGGCTTAGTTCACAGCTCGGTACCGGTTTCTCGATAACGATGGTACATAGGCTTTAACGATGCATCTTTCCTACAACGGCCGAAGATGTAACATGCGATTCCCAAAACACCACGCAAAGTACGTTCGCTAAATGCATCGTTGAGGCCTGTGTCGATACTGATGGGATCGAAGGACAGCACTGCTCTCGGATCAGCGTTCTCCGGTTTCAATCTTACCTTATCATTAGAATTATTCCACAATACTGACGACGGATCAGCTCCTAGAGAGATACGATCACCTATGGCAGCATATATTGAGGCATCTTTATTCTAATGCTTACCCTATGATGATGCACTAATTCAAGATTTGGCACAACATTGCACACGTTACAGATCATGAAATATATTGAGTCAAAACTGACACAGTAGGCTAGCGTACTAATAGCTAAATAAAACTCAATTGAATTAACATGAACTTCATTTCAATATCATTCAAATATATAGCTCTATGTAGACTATAATGTACTTATCTTTTAGTACAGTCATCTCAGTTTTTATTCGAAGCATCTTCATAGCCTTGTTATACAAAGAAATGGACAACTTTGTATTTGTAGTCACTGTCACGTTTGTTCTGAAGTTATCGGCGGTCACAGAAAGACAGATAAACATATTGATTTTGTGTTTGGTGGCGATATTCTGCGTATAAAGGGGGAAAAGACATCTCTTCTTCAAGTGGTCTGAGGCGGTCGTTAAATAACGAGTATTTTTCAAGAGCAACTTTAGTAACGATGGTTTTGGGAAACAGCTCGGTGCTCCTACGAAGGATCTAACGAATAAAGTAGCCTTAAGATGCTTTTGGGAAACCGGGGCACTGGCCTATTTCCTTATATATTCAGCACAGCTCTTACTGTGATCTTTTCTAGGTTGTATTTAGTCTGATAATTTGGGGATTTTCCAGAAAGAGCACCTTCGGACAGGATAGACATATTATGACGTAATGTTTTGACCGTTTTACGAATAATTTTGAGTCATACAGTTGTGACCCACGTCATCTAATAACATCGGCCTATAATCATCTAATGGGATCTCATAATAGTTTGACTGCAGCTAATCAGCGCCATAGACACACGGTTGTACAGTACATGCATATCTGTTGGTATGTTTAAAGTTGTACTTGAGCGACCTCTACTGGAGACTGTAAGCACTGCCACTGTTGCACTCAGCACGGTAGGCTTTTACAGTACGCTGTCTCTGTGCAGTGCAGAAGAATCCAGCTGTAGGATAGCATAGACGGGTTGGTTGTTTAGCAACAAAAGCGAGGCGTACGCAACTACGTGGCAAAACAGACGGAGTTGACTTAGATCAGCGGTCACCAACCTTTTCTGAGTCGAGATCACTTTCTGAGTCAAAATGCACGCTGAGATCTCCTGCTCAGATTTAGAAAAAAAACATAAGCCTATGCAACATTAACCAATTAAAAACAGTTCTGTAGCAATGAGGTTTGTGCAGTAGGTTATAGGCCCAATACATTATCACTGCATATTGGCTATGGTTGAATCACCCTGCCAATGTTTTTCTTTTCAGACCATTAAAAAAATAGGTATATGATCGCACTGGTAATAGATCATGTGTTGTATTACTTGTGAAGCACAGTATGCTTTTTAAAAGTTTTTACGTGACTTAGACTGACCGTCAGATGCAGGCCATGAGGGGAGGGAGCAGCGCTGAGGCTGCCTCTCACCCGACTCATCATCCTCCGCTCCCCCTCCCAAGTTGCACTGCATTATTTCTGCCTCATGCACCAATTCATGTTACCCCTGTGACCAGAGAAAGTGAAATAGTCCTTGATATTAAAGAAAGACACAAGCTGCTAATAATAAGGCACGCTTATGGAAACACTTTGCTATACTCATTCATTGCAGCTGCAGTGGTAGTTAAAGTGTGAGTGGAAGTGGGGAGAACATGCATTTTATGGCTTATAAAAGTGTTGCCAGTGCCAAATAACAACTTTAAACATGAACTTACTCATCAAATCAGCAGCTATTTGTTGAGTATCTAGTCATGGTTTTAAAAGCTCACGGTATCAACTTTTCTGTGTGTTGGAGGCTTCTTTTTACAGTCTATGGCTTGAGGAAACTGTGCAGAAACAGTGATCTGATCTATTTGATTGGCCAGCGGTAGGCCTATAGGTGCACTTGATTTTCTCTCTGGCCTGCTGGGTATGCAGATTTCTACCTTCAGACATATGCAATTGTTCAAAATGGAAACACGGTGCCTTCCCGGCAGTAGCGCTGCTGAATCAAGTGCACCTACCGTCAACAGCACGAAACAAATATAAAAAAAGGAACGGAAGGCTTCATCATCGGGTTTTTTAACAGATATGTTTGGTGATCGACTAGGAATGCGTTGGAGATCGACCAGTCAATCTCGATCGACCGGTTGGTGACCAGTAGCTTAGATTGTCGACAAACATGTAAGTTTTATTTTGTCTCCGATTTTTATTGAAAACAAAAACATTTGCTTAATGAGCACTTGTCTCTCTGATAAATCATTACAGTTGTTGGTTAGATAGCTCGCGAATTTGAGCCATATTAGCATTGACATGAAATCAGTTGAAACACCCCAAAACAAGAAATGGTATCAATAACAAGCTGAAAGAAGCCACTTCGATTCCCCACATAGCTAGCAAGGATGACAAGAAGCTGCCATCTGGCTACAACAACAACATCCTGACTTCTGCCCCATGGAAGCGTGTACATTTGTTTTTGTGAAGTTGTCAGCTAACCCATCTGTTGATCAGCAAGTGTATTCACAGTTCACACTAAGTATTACCTAAGACAGTACTGTATGAAGATAGGCTAAAACTGCTTCTCCAATAGAAATCCTCGATCACACTTGTTGGTGATGCCGTGGCGACGTTGGCTAGCTAAGCTCATGCGTAGAAACACGTCATCGGGTCTAACGGTCGTCTCGTGCCGAACTGCGCATGTGCAGGCTGTCAAATCAAAGGCCCTCCTTCGATAAAAAGTTGTTTTTGACTAAAATTGTGTCAGTTTGTCACTTTCATGAGGTTGGAGTAATAACATGTTAAACTACATTGGCTCGAATTTTGATTTTGAGAAAATGAAAAACTGAGAAATAATATTTCACTTCTCCAAACCCCGGCCTGGGATATTAGGTCTGTTTCGCAAGCGTTCCCGGAATGTTGCACCTCTGGGTTTAGAAACTCTGTGGTATTAATGTCAGTAAGTGTGTGCCAGATAGATGAGATGCATTAGTTTCCAGTGCCTTCAGAAAGTATGCATACCCCTTGACTTTTTCCACATTTTGTTGTTATAGCCTGAATTTAAAGTGGATTAAATTGATTTCCCCCCCCCCCCCACCGGCCTACACACAATAGCCCCTATGTTTTTAGATTTGTTATGGCAAGCCAAAATGAGTTCAGGAGTAAAAATGTGCTTAGCAAGTTGCATGGACTCACTCTGTGTGCAATAATAGTGTTTACCGTGATTTTTCAATGACTACCTCATCTCTGTACCCCACACATACAGTTATCTGTAAGGTCTCTGTCGAGCAGTGCATTTCAAACACAGATTCAACCACAATGACCAGGGAGGTTTTCCAATGCATCTCAAAGAAGGGCACCTATTGGTAGATAACATTTGTTTAAAAAAGCAGATATTAAATATTCCTTTGAGCATGATGAAGTTATTAATTAGACTTTGGATGGTGTATCAATACACCCAGTCACTACAAAGATACAGGCATCCTTCCTAACGCAGTTGCCGGAGAGGAAGAAAATCGCTCAGGGATTTCACCATGAGGCTAATGGTGATTTTAAAACAGTTACAGAGTGAATGGCTGTGATGGGAGAAAACTGAGGATGAATCAACAACATTGTAGTTACTCCACAATACTAACCTAATTGACAGTGAAAAGAAGGAAGCCTGTACACAATACCAGTAATCCTAAACATGCATTTTGTTTTTAGCAAGGCACTAAAGTAATAATGCAACAAATGTGGCAACGCAATTAACTTTATGTCCGGAATTCAAAATGTTATGTTCGGGGCAAATCCAATGCAACACATTGAGTACCACTGTCAATATTTTCAAGCATAGTGATGGCTGCATCATGTTATGGGTATAATTGATGAATTCACCTTTCAGCAGGACCTAAAACACAAAGCCAAATCCACACTAGAGTTGCTTACCAAGAAGACAGTGCATGTTCCCGAGTGGATAGTTACAGTTTTGTCTTAAATCTGATTGAAAATCTATGGCAAGACTAGAAAATGGTTGTCTAGCAATGATCAACAACTAATTTGACAGAGCTTGAACGTTTTTGAAAATTATAATGTGCAAATATTGTACAATCCAGATGTGCAAAGCTCTTAGAGACTTACCCAGAAAGACTCACAGCTGTAATCGCTGCCGAAGGTGATCATAACATGTATTGACTCAGGGGTGTGAATACTTATGTAAATTATATATTTCATTTGCAAACATTTCTAAAAACATGTTTTCACTTTGTCATTATGGGGTTCTGTGTCTGTGTGTGTCGGTGAGAAAGAAACAGAACAAAATCTGGAATATGTCAAGGGGTATGAATACTTTCTGAAGGCACTGTTACTGCTGTAAGATACCTGTATAATGCTTCTACTGAATTAAACCATGGAGACACTAGTGAAACTTCAGAAAGAAATTCGTTATGGTAGATTCCTTCAGAGTGATTCCTCACGAAACACAGACCCAATAAAATACAACATTATTTTGGGGATTTTCACGAAATGCAACCCAAAGAATAGTTGGAGGAAGGATAGTTGACATATGTTTGACATTTGCAATCAAAAGCATAATTGATAAATAATTGATGAAGTTGGCATATTTATGATATTTTGGCCTTACCCAGGCCACCTTTAAGACTCCATAGTGTTTCATCTGTAGATGCTACAAAGCAAGCATTGGTGCCTTATTAAGTTTTACCGTTTGCTCTGTAATACGAGTAGTATTTTGATTTCACCCAGCATTCTTTTACGTTCATTTATGAATATTGAAAAAATATAAACATGATTATTGAAAGTATACCATTCTTGATTTGGCATTTTTTTTTTTATATACAGTCAAGTGAAAAAGAAAGTACACCCTTAGGAAAGTTGTCATGGATATTTGAACTAAATTCCAAACACATTCATTAAGGTAACCCAATTGAACAAATCACACATAAAAATAATGTTACTTTGAAAATGTTATGCAATTAAAATAAACAAAAATTAAATTTCCTTATGCAGAAAAAATGTGTACACCCCTACCTTTACCATCACCTAAAATTAGGATCAGGTGCACCCGAACAGGTGTAAATGATTAGGGAATCATCACCTTGGGAGGGTCCAGCGATCTCAATTTGATATGCCCATAGAGTATATTATGTTGAACAATTATATTGAAAAATATGCCTAAATGTTATAAATGTGCCAACTTTTTGTCTGGGTTTCGTGAGGATTAACTCTTCAATATTCAGAACTTGAACAGGCAAGGGTCGTTTTCCACCCCAGAACAGATAAGGTGGTTTCAGATGAGTACATGCTAGGGCAACCTAAGGAAACGCAGACTTAGAAGATAGTAGCAGTGAGCTCATTATAGAGAGAGGGCGGGGGAAGGAACTCAAGAGAGCGATAGAAAGAGAGGAAAGGAGATATGGGGAGAAAGGCAGGGAACAAGAGTAAGTGGTAGAGAAGTAGGGAGCTCGATGGGGGAAGAAAGAGAGACCAACGGGGAGGCCGACGGGGACGAACAGAGACTGCCAGAGACGCGGACGGCGCCAGAGACGCGGACCTCTGGCGGAGACGCGGACCTCTGGCGGAGACGCGGACCTCTGGCGGAGACGCGGACCTCTGGCGGAGACGCGGACCTCTGGCGGAGACGCGGACAGTGCCAGCGCCGGAGACGCGGACAGAGCCAGGGACGTGGACAGGCAGTCAGGGAGAGGGAGACAGAGAGAGAACCAAGCCCTCTAAAACTGCCATGTCTGCAGCTCCGGGAATTGCCTTCCTAACGAAAATTGAATTTGTTATGAATATCTGCAGGGGTATTAATGTCAAATAAGTTTAATTATGTCTGTGGTTGTGACATGATCGGGCCCCAAGCCGCACTCACCCAGTGGCGGCGGCTGTCTCGGTTTCTTCAGAGGCTTGTGATTAGCTTTGAAAAATGAAGGCCTCCTGTGCTGCTCTCTTTAAAAGAGGACAGAGAGAGCAGTGGTGCTTCACTAGGGACTGTTAGTTAAAGCACTGGCCCCGGAAGCGTGATTTATTCAGCCACAGCTATTTGATAGCCTTCCACGCTCCTCCAGACAGAGCAGGGAGCCCACTGTCATCATTATACAGTGACTGCTCTTCAAAATACTTCTAGAATAATTTTCAACCAGGCATTTGATTAGATTTTTCATTATTATTCAGTCCAGAGGTGGAAAAAATACTCAATTGTCATACTTGAGTAAAAGTAAAGATACCTTTATTATAAAATGACTCAAGTGAAAGTAACCTAGTAAAATACTACTTGAGTAACATTTCAAATGTACTTAAGTACAGTGGTGGAAAAAGTACTCAATTGTCATACTTGAGTAAAAGTACAAAGTGAAAGTAAATGCTACACATCAAAATCCTTATATTTAGCAAACCAGACAGCACATTTTCCTTTTTTAGAACTTTTTTTGACAGCCAGGGCCAACTCCAACACTCAGACATAATTTACAAAGGAAGCATTTATGTTTAGTGTGTCCACCAGAGAAGAGGGGGTAGGGATGACCCGGGACATTCTCTTGATAAGTGTGTGAATTTGACATTTTTCCTGTCCTGCTAAGCATTCAAATTGTAACTAGTACTTTTGGGTGTCAGGGAAAATGTATGGAGTAAAAAGTATATAATTTTCTTTAGGAATATAGTGAATTAAAAGTAAATATAAAAAGTAAATATAAATAGTCAAAAATGTAAATGGTAAAGTACAGATACTTAAGTAGTACTTTAACATATTTTTACACCACTGCATCGGTCTTTGGCTAAAGCACACCCAACATCATTCACATGACCGTCTGCAGACCAATGTCGACACACACAGGCCGGATGACTGGATACTCATTCACTCCAGGATCCAGTGGAATGTAAAAGGTCCAATGCAGACCTTTTTCCATTTCTGGGTAACAATTCAGTACCTTAATGGGATTGTTTTCAAATCAAATGGGCAAAAATAAACAAAAATAGCTTCTTAGTGTAACAGTTTAATTTTAGTCCGTCCCCTCGCCCCGACCCGGGCGCGAACCAGGGACCCTCTGCACACATCAACAACAGTCACCCACGAAGCATCGTTACCCATCGCTCCACAAAAGCCACGGCCCTTGCAGAGCAAGGGGAACCACTACTTCAAGGTCTCAAAGCGAGTGACGTAACCGATTGAAACGCTATTAGCGCGCACCACCGCTAACTAGCTAGCCATTTCACATCCGTTACACTAGCAAATAACAATTTTTCAAGCAAGATGTCACCAGGTAGGCCAAAACGCAGTTTCTAGTGGTTAAGGTACTGCATTTCAAGAAGGCAAAAGTAGCTTAGTAGTAGTCTTTGCAAATGAGTGTACAAAACATTAGGAACACCTGATCTTTCTGTGACAGATTGACCAGGTGAAAGCTATGATCCCTTATTGATGTCACTTGTTAAATCCACTTCAAACAATGTAGCTGAAAGGAAGGGGACAGGTTAAAGAAGGATTTTTAGGACTTGAGACAATTGAGACATGGATTGTGTATGTGTGCCATTCAGAGGATGAATAACAAAATGTTTAAGTACCTTTGAACAGGGTATGGTAGTAGGTGCCAAGAGCACCGGTTTGTGTCAAGAACTGCAATGCTGCTGGGTTTTTCACGCTCAACGGTTAACCGTGTGTATCAAGAATGGTCCACCACACAAAGAACATCCAGCCAACTTGACACAACTGTGGGAAGTATTGGAGTCAACATGGGCCAGCAGCCCTGTGGAGCGCTTTCGACACCTTGTCGAGTCCATTCCCCGACGAATTGAGTCTGTGCAACTCAATATTAGAAAGGTGTCCTTAATGTTTTGTACACTCAGTGTATATACAGTGCATTCAGAAAGTATTCAGACCTCTTCCCTTTTAACACATTGATGAAATATATTTTTTTTTCTCAGCAATCTACACACAATACCCCATAATGACAAAGCAAAAACAGGTTTTTTAATTTGTTACAGATCTGAGGAAGGGTCCCAAAAATTGTCTGCAGTATTGAAGGTTCCCAAGAACACAGTGGCCTCCATCCTTCTTAAATGGAAGAAGTTTGGAAACACCAAGACTCTCCCTAGAGCTGGCTGCTTGGCTAAACTGAGCAATCGGGGGAGAGAAGGGCCTTGGTCAGGGAGGTGAGCAAGAACCCAATGGTCTCTCTGACAGAGTTCCAGAGTTCCTCTGTGTAGATGGGAGAACCTTCCAGAAGGACAACCATCTCTGCAGCACTCCTCCAATCAGACCTTTATGGTAGAGTGGCCAGATGGAATCCACTCCTCAGTAAAAGGCACATGACAGCCCGCTTGGGGTTTGCCACAAGGCACCTAAAGGACTCTCAGACCATGAGAAACAAGATTCTCTGGTCTGATGAAACCAAGATTGAACTCTGGCCTGAATGCCAAGCGTCACGTCTGGAGAAGCATGGTGGTGGCAGCATCATGCTATGGGGATGTTTTTCAGCGGCAGGGGTGGGAGACTAGTCAGGATCGAGGCAAAGATGAACGGAGCAAAATACAGAGAGATCCTTGATGACAACCTGCTCCAGAGCTCAGGACCTCAGACAGGGGCGAAGGTTCTCCTTCCAACAGGACAAAAACCCTAAGCACACAGCCAAGACCACGCATGAGTGGCTTCGGGCAAAGTCTCTATATGTTAATGAGTGGCCCAGCCGGAGCCCAGACTTGAATCCGATCTAACATCTCTCTAGAGACCTGAAAATAGCTGTGCAGCGACGCTCCCCATCCAACCTGACAGAGTTTAAGAGGATCTGCAGAGAAGAATGGGACAAACTCCCAAAATACAGATGTGCCAAGCTTGTAGCGTCATACCCAAGAAGACTTGAGGCTGTAATTGCTGCCAAAGGTGCTTCAACAAAGTACTAAGTAAAGGGTCTGATTACTTATGTAAATGTGATATTTCAGTTTTGTATTTTTAATACATTTGCAAACATTTCAAAAAATAAGTGTTTGGTTTGTCATTATGGAGTATTGTATGTAGATTGATGAGGAACAGTGACAGTGTGCTGGGCTCCTGGACCTAGTGTCCCATGCTGGCGTCCGTCCCATATCCTGCTCTGTCACTCTCCGTGTGGGAAGGTCCCTTATGCTAAGGCTATATCAGCCCCTGAGCCGTCCTTCCGCTGAGCACTCTTTTCCTCACAGAACCACCGCTGCTCTACGTCAGCCCACTAAACTGCCAAAGACGGGCCATGTCTAGGCCAGATTTAGCTTCAGTAGACTGAATTGTATCGATGCAGTGTTTCAGTGCACAAGGCTGTGATGTTCTAGTCACATGGTTTTATTGGGACATACAGTGTACATATCACGTCAGGTAGCAACAAGAGACCAGGTAGTCTGTATGCTTTGAAAGCCAATTCATATGTTAATAATGACTTTGCATGATCACCATAAATGCCCGTCGTCGACAGCTATTGATTTGGCTCTTCTAGTCTTGTCCCCAGAAGGTTTTGTTTCCATGTAGCCTACGTTGCTTGTGGGAGACTTCTATTATAGTAGGGTGCTGTACATAAAACGTTGTGTGCAGACAGGCCACAGGGTGGCAGTGTTGGTCCAAGATGGGTGTGATGGCTGGTGAAGGCTATAGGCCTGCAGGCTGTGGTAAGCATGTAGGGGAGTCACCATCGCCCTCATTCATGCTTCTCACAGCTCAGATCCCCACCACCCACCACCCATCCCCTTATCCTCACTCCCTCTTTCGCTCACTGTCTGTCTCTCTCGCTCTCTCTCTCACACACACACACACACACACACACACACACACACACACACGAACAGAACTAACTCCAGCGCGTGGGAGAGGGCAAACTCCAGCGCGTGGGAGAGGGCAAACTCCAGCGCGTGGGAGAGGGCAAACTCCAGCGCGTGGGAGAGGGCAAACTCCAGCGCGTGGGAGAGGGCAAACTCCAGCGCGTGGGAGAGGGCAAACTCCAGCGCGTGGGAGAGGGCAAACTCCAGCGCGTGGGAGAGGGCAAACTCCAGCGCGTGGGAGAGGGCAAACTCCAGCGCGTGGGAGAGGGCATACTCCAGCGCATCTGGTCAGACACCTCATTGTTCTCCGTATTGTTTCACACTATCTAGAGTTCCTTGGACTTTGTGTCTCTCTTATAAATAAAGCCACCAAGTTGGATGGCATTGGCAATGCTTGGAAATTCAATGGCATTGGCACTGCTGCAATGCACCTGTATTCCAACAGCAACCGTAGCCAGAGTATTATCCACCTGCCCTCGTGGTTTTGTAAAATACAACAGACCATGTCTGGTAGAGGATACCAAGTACAGCAGCAGCAAATATAGTTGTGTTTTAATCCAGCCAAGGTCAGAAACCTGGCCCCGAGCCCCTAAATATTTCCCTCCTTGGCAGCGTGCTGGTGACCCAGAACCTCACTTAATCCTCGGCATCTCTCTTTCTCTCGCTCTCTCTTTTTTCCCCCCGACATTCCTCCCTTCATTCCTCCCAGATCATCACAGAGAGACTGCCAGAAGCCAGCTCTTTTAATCCCTGCACTGATTCTCACATCAAAGCTCTCTGGGTCTCTCTCGGCCTAATGTTCCGAATGGGCTCTTGATTAGCCGGTAGAGGTGGCAGCCTCTAGGTGTCTTTGTTTTAGTCATTAGGCTAAGCGGAGGCTCAGTCAGCCTATTGTGTCGATACTAAATAGGTCATGTTTACTGTGCATTAGGGACCTGGAATGAACTGTGTGATGGATGGATGGAATGGAAAGCCATACTAAAACCTACAGCGTACAATGGATCCCGTCGCTGCACAAAACACACTCTGTAATGCTCTCTGAAATAATGCATACGCTTAGCTCATCATTCCCTATTTCAATGTATTGCCCCTTTATACTCTTATGAGAAGGAAAGGAGAGCTAGGCTACGCTGTAATGGCTGTAAGGCAAAAACAACCTCCTATTATAAGCTTTATGGTGACACAGGTGAAAGGTGACGAATAGTGTTCTCTCCCTGTGAATAAGCGTGGCGATAAGTGTCTCCAGTGTATCTGCAAAGCAACCCCGCTGCCTCCTCCGTGTGGCCTGGAAAGCATACGCCTGTAGTCAGTGCTCTGACACAAGCAGGATTTACTCAGTGCGTGAGCGTAGCACCGATTTAATCAGGCTCGTGATGGGCCTGACCTTTTCCTTCCACTTTACTGATACTGCTTGACAATGTCATTACCCTTCAGCTCACTCTCTCCCTCTCCTAGCCTCCGCCTCTGACACACACTGCCAAAACGCATACCAAGGCGCTAAAAGGCTGATCTCTCATCTCCATTACTGCGGTAGACCTTTAGTGGTGGCTAGGACATAGCAAGGCCCATACAAAACTCTGCAACCTCAGTTTGTGTTTGGTCATTTCTGTTTGAGAATGATATTGAATGTTTGGTTCAAACACTGTGGATAGTTGTCTTAACTCAGTATGCTGGACGAGGCTAGGCTGGTCTCTCAATAAGCCAGTCCTGGTCTGGTCTCTCCTCATGACCCACCCGTTTTTAGCCCAGTGAGACAGCAGCCCAGAGCCAGGATGGGCGGGTGAGAAAATGTTCTGACTGATGGTGAGTGGCTCTCTGTGTCGCACATCTCACTATTAGCCGTTGTGGCACGATCATGGCCTGGGTCAGCATCGTGTGTAGTGTTCATAGCGGTCAGTATAGTGAGAGACACCCCAATGCCTCTCACTAAGGCCCCGATGAGTCAATGATGTTGAAAGGGCCGACGCCGCTATGTAAAACTTTTAATGGGGCCTTGTGCAGTTCAATTTGCCTCAATGGACTAAAACAGAACAACTCCTTCACCAAAAGGAGGTTCGGTGAGTCTCGAGGTTACATTGCTCATTAAGTTGTCACTCTGTGTCGTGCGTGGAGAACGACCGGGAGAGGTCATCTGAATGTTAATGCGATCACTCCGCCAGACATCAAACCTTAAAGTGGACTCTCTGTCTGTCTGTCTGTCTGTCTGTCTGTCTGTCTGTCTGTCTGTCTGTCAATTCAATTTGCTTTATTGGCATGCCGTAACAATGTACATATTGCCAAAGCTTACTTAGGAGATTTACAATTTAACATAATAATAATCAATATTGTCAACGTGACAACAGTAACAACAATAATCAAGGGTCAAACTAACCATACATTGAACAATGACAATAAGCATAGAGGACATGTGCAGGTTGGTCTGTCAGACACTGTCCCTCATCTTATGGCAGGCAGCAATGTAGTGTGCTGCCAACCAACAGCTCTCTGCGTCCTCCCCCAACAGGACGGGTAGCCTAGTCATCAGAGAAGTCTTTGAAACCTTGAATAAGGGTTCATTGTTTTATATTTTTTACATTTTGTCAGGAAATGCAGCTCTGTCTCAGGTTCTGCTGTGGTGCAGTGGTTGCACAGCCTTTCCTCTACAGGGAGCCAGGTTTTCCTGTGTCGACCCTTCTCAATGGCAAGGCTGTGCTCACTGAGCCTGTACTTTGTCAAGCTTTTGATCAGTAGCTATGGTCAAATAGCTTGCTTGTGTTTCCCAATAAGTAATGTAGTTTTGACTGTGTTGTAATTTGGTTTATTCTGATTGATTGGATGTTCTGGTCCTGATGCTTCAGTGTGTTAGTAGAACAAGTTTGTGAACTCAGCCCCAGGACCAGCTGGATAAGGGGACTCTTTTCTTTGATCAGCTCTTGGCATTACAGGGCTTGGTAATGATATGAGAGGGGGTCACTGTATTTTAGATGTTTCCAAAACGTAATTGCTCTTTTTTGAGTTTTTAATATTAGTGGATATTGGCCTAATTCTGCCCTGCATGCATTGTTTGTAGTTTTCCTCTGGACATGTAGGAGAATCTTACAGAACTCTCCATGCATGGTTTCAATTGGGTGTTTGTCCCATTGGGTGAAATCTTGCTTTTCAAGTGGACCCCACACCTCACTGCCATAAAGTGCTATTGGTTCAATGACACATTCAATTTGTTTTAGCCAAATGTTAATAGGTATTTCAATTAGAATTTGTTTTTTAATGGCGTAGAATGCCCTGCGTGCTTTCTCTCTGTTCGTTCACTGCCTCATTAAGGTGTCCAGTTGAGCTTATTTTAGTGAGTAATTGTAGTGTGTGCAGTACTCTATATATTTTGTACCAATTTATAACTTTGGTCAAATTCCCTGAGATCTGGATCTTCTCTGGAAAATCATTAGTTTTGTCTTTTTGGGGTTTACTGCCAGGGCACAGGTCTGGCAGTACTGCTCTAGCAGGTCCAGGCTCTGCTGAAGGTAATGTGCTCTGGGTGACAGCAGGCACATGTCATCTGCGAATTGTGGAGGATTTTAGCTGAGGATTTTTCTAGAATAGTGGCCAATTCGTTGATGTAAATATTGAAGAGTGCAGGGCTCAGATTGCAACCCTGGCGAAGGCCCCGCCCCTGGTTAAAGAATTCTGTTATTTTCTTTCCTATTTTGATGCTGCACGTATTGCCAGTATACATTGTTCTGGTACACGTTTACCGTCAGACACCTGTTTTCCTGGTCCATTTCGCTGTCCTCAAAAATGTGTATTTGCCTTCTCTTGCAGATGCCTTTCTTTGTTGAATAGCTGAAATTCCAGGCAATAGCATGGTCTGTGTAAAATAACACGTTTGTAACAGTCCTGTTTTATGAGCAGTCTACAAACAAAGTTTGTAGAATTCTATGTTTAAAATTGATTCTTCCCTTCTCTGATTTTGATTTCTGATGGAAATTAAAAAAGGTGGCAAGTCTGCTGCTAGCTCCAACCAGTAAACAGTTGGAGCTAGCCAGTAAGCTAGCTGACAAATTTGAATTTAGCTAGCTGGCACGATTTAAGATTGACAGAGTGTGAGTTAAAATACCAATCTTCCTCCTGTGTTGATCTTCAGTTGTACAAATTGATTACCTCTATGTTTTGCTAATTTAATGTTTTTAATCTCACTCTTAACAGCTGTCTGTCTCTGTCTCTCTCTCTCCCCCTAAAGACAGCTTTTTGGAGTCTTGTACTCTCTCTGCAGTTCCTGCCTATTCAGTAACTGTCACACGCCATTGGTGAGGTGACCCTCCTCAAATATTGATGAGGGAGAAGTGTGTTCTCTCACTCCAACAGTCCAATAATCATAT
Source organism: Salvelinus namaycush (assembly GCF_016432855.1). Classification (NCBI taxonomy): domain Eukaryota; kingdom Metazoa; phylum Chordata; class Actinopteri; order Salmoniformes; family Salmonidae; genus Salvelinus; species Salvelinus namaycush. The sequence continues at coordinate 11,777,968 of NC_052310.1, forward strand.
TTAAGGCTGTGGATTTCTCTGTTGTGTGTCCCAGAATATGGTCATATTTTGAGGGTTGTTTCACTCTTAACAGCTGTGTCCATCAATTGAAACAAATATTGATGAGAGAGGGAAAAGGGTGCCCTCTCCCTCACACAGTCCAAAAACCACTTTCTAATGCTGTGGATTTCTCTGGTGTGCGTTGGTACATGTGTGTGTGACTCCCAACAGTTGGGTCACATTTTGAGGGTGGTTTCACTCCGACAGCTGTGGTCATGAAGCGAAACATGAAAGCAGCTTTACAGGCTGCTTTTAAATGAAGTCCAGATTGGGGAGGCATGAAATAATAGATTTAAACTAGCTCAGGACCTCAAATCCCATCAGTCCCTGAGATATTTCCAGTCTGGGCAGTTATATAACAAGTGGAGTGGTACAAGATGGAATGGTTATACTGGGTCACAAAATGTTCGTTTTTTAAAAACGTTTGACCAGCTCTACCCGCACTGTCTCCTCCGGGAACCCTAGATGGCCAGACTTGTCTAAGTCAGGACGTACAATGAAGGTTGGGTCAGGTGTTGAGATGTGTTATCTGCTGATGGATAGAATTCTCTATTACGCTATTCATACTGATATGGCCATGGCCGAGTATTTAGGCCAGCATAGTATTGGTTAAATTCCATCTACTTATCGATTCAATAGAAAAGTTAGAAATCTGTGTGGAGGAAATAATCAAGCTCATATCTGCCCCGTTGAGCGGCGTTCTCATAAATGTGCAGCTGTATGAAAGAAAAGGCCTTGTTTACAAGGTCTTCACAGATTGCATTTGTGGAACTCTGCTCTGCCATTGTACTCTGCCTGCCGGTTGGAGAAGCCACTCCATTGTGAGAATAAAAATGAACCCTGCAATATGAAATGAATGTTTGCAAAAAGGCCAAAACGCATAGACAGAAAGTAGTACACTCTAAAAAAGATACACACAAGCTATTGAAGAGGAAATAACAAGGCTACTCTCTAAACCAGGTTGTGGACTTCTTTTGAATAGGATGCTCGAATGAAATCATGGGGAGGGGGGTTGGGCCTAGTAGAAGTGGTATAAAGATACTCAGTGTGCCAGCCAAGCTGTCTTGCATCAATTGAGGAAGGACAGCTAAAGTGTACCGGATCCAGAACAAAGAACACACATCTCACAGTGTAGGCCTATCTGGCCATCCGGCTCAAAGGACCAGAATTCTCCAAAGACCGGAATTGGGTGAAATGGAGTTCAATGAAAGCCTCTGCTGGCGGGAGGGCCTTTCAAGATGTGTTTCTAGATCGGTTTCATGGGTACAAGCTAGGCATGTGTGATATACTGTATGTACTGTATACCGGGGTGTTTAGACATACCAACAGTCCTTGTTGCCTAAATTGTTTTGTGCTAAATAACTAAATAATATTACATTGATTTATTTTGTGGGGATGGCGTTCATCGTGTGCACTTCCGGTAATACTGTATACCTCGGTATGGTACAGAAACGGTATGAAAATATGCATACCGCCCAACCCTAGTACAAGCGTGAGATCTTAAAGGGACAGCACCCAATTGTCATTCAGAGCTCAAACTCGGGTGAGCCTTTTAATACTTATACCATCACTTGAATAATGTTTACATACTGCTTTACTAAATTCATATGTATATACTGTATTCTATTCTACTGTATTTTAGTCAATGCCACTCCGACATTGCTCGTCCTAATATTGATATATTTCTTAATTCCATTATTTTACTGTTAGATTTGTGTGTATTGTTGTGAATTGTTAGATATTACTGCACTGTTGGAGCTAGGAACACATGCATTTCGCTACACCAGCAATAATCAACTGCTAAATATGTCTGTATTGATGTGATTAAACTATTTAAAGTGCAGCCAATACTTTATGCTGTGAATTAGTTACTTTGAGAGATCACATTTATTCGCCAATTACATTTACACACAAATCCGGGATACTCAAATTAGTATGATATTTTATGTTTGGTATGGTTACATAAGACAAATGGTTATTTAAGTATAACGTGAACGTCTAGCAGCCCAAAGGTTGAGAGTTTGAATCTCATCATGGACAACTTTAGCATTTTAGCTTATTAGCAACTTTGAAGATCTTCATCTTTTTGCAATCCCAAAGGTCCCAGTTACACAATGAATGGTCGTTTTGTTCGATAAAGTCCTTATTTATATCCCAAAAATGTCTGTTTTATTTGGCGCGTTTGATTCAGAAATACACCTGTTCCAACTCGTCCAACATGCCTACAAAGGAATGTAAAAAGTTACCTGTAAACTTGGTCCAAACATTTCAAACAACGTTTCTAATCCAACCTCATGTACCCTAATATGTAAATAATCGATCAAATTTAAGACGGAATAAACTGTTTTCAATACCCGAGAAAAACGAGGAGCGTGCACCAAAAGACTAGAGTCCTTCTGAGTGACACTTAGAAAGAATACGAATACTTCATAAATGTTTAAAAAAAAACATAGAACAATTTCTAAAGCCTGTTGACATCTAGTGGAAGCCATAGGAACTGCAATCTGGGTCCTAATAATTAGGCTTTCCCATAGAAAAGCATTGGAAGGTCCAATGATCTCAAAAAATAAATCCTGGATGGATTGTCCTCGGGGTTTTGCCTGCTGTACTGTTATACTCAGACATTATTTTAACAGTTTTAGAAACTTTAGAGTTTTCTATCCAATACTACCATGCATATGCATATCCTAGCTTCTGGGCCTGAGTAACAGGCAGTTTACTTTGGGCACCTCAGTCATCCAAACTTCCGGCTACTGCCCCCTCGCCTTAAAAAGTTAACCTAACTCCTAAAATTAACCTTAACCCCTTACCTGGCTAACATTAGCCAGCTAGCTAACATTAGCCACATAGCTAGAATTGGTAACATATCATACGTTTTGCAAATCCGTAACATATATAGTAGGTTTTTCAAATTCGTAACATATTGTGCATTTCGCAAATTCCTAACATATAATACGCATTTTAATTCGTAGCATACACTACATGACCAAAAGTATGTGGACACCTGCTCGTCGAACATCTCATTCCAAAATCACGAGCATTAATATGGAGTTGGTCACCCATTTGCTGTTATAACAGCCTGCACTCTTCTGGGAAGATGTTGGAACATTGCTGCAGGGATTTGCTTCCATTCAGCCACGAGCATTACTGAGGTTGGGCACTGATGTTGGGCAATTAGGCCTGGCTCGCAGTCAGTGTTCCAGTTCATCCCAAAGGTGTTCGATGGGGTTGAGGTCAGGGCTCTGTGCACGTCAGTCAAGTTCTTCCACACCGATCTCGACAAAGCCTTTCTGTATGAACCTCACTTTGTGCACAGGGACATTTTCACAAAGTTGGGAGCACAATTGGGATTAGCCCTGGACTTTGACTTGGCCATTCCAAAGCTTCAAATTTGTTGCCTTTTAACCATATTCATGTAGACTTGATTGTGTGTTTATGATCATTGTCTTGCTGCATGACCCAGCTGCGCTTTAGCTCACAGACGGCTGGCCTGACATTCTCCTGTAGAATTCTCTGATACAGAGCAGAATTCATTGTTCCTTCTATTAAGGCAAGTCGTCCAGGTCCTGAGGCAGCAAAGCATCCCCAAACCATCACACTACCACCACCATGCTTTACCGTTGGTATGAGGTTCTTACTGTGGAATGCAGTGTTTGGTTTTCGCCAGGCATAACGGGACCCATGTCGTCCAAATAGTTATACTTTTGACTCATTTGTCCATAGAACATTATTCCAAGAGTCTTGAATATCATCCAGGTGCTTTCTGGCTAACTTGAGTCAACTTGTTGCAGCTTCAACAACACAGACAGGGCATTAAACACTGTTGATGTTTTGTGGTGGTCACAGCAGCAGGGAAGACAGAAAAACAACGGGTGCTAGTCAGACTGTCACTAGCTGTATTTTTTAAATAAATGATCCCGGCCCTGCACAATCAAATCAATTGCGGTCGTTCTCCCTCTAGTAATTTGTGTGTCTAATTATTTCAACAAACAATGCGCTTAAAGCATCAGACAAGTTCAGTGGATATAGTTGATTTGATTTAAAACACATAGGATGTGTTTATTTATATATATATATATATATATATATATATATATATATACACTGCTCAAAAAAATAAAGGGAACACTTAAACAACACAGAGCAGAGCATGGAGGCGCTACCAGGAGACAGGCCAGTACATCAGGAGACGTGGAGGAGGCCGTAGGAGGGCAATAACCCAGCAGCAGGACCGCTACCTCCGCCTTTGCAAGGAGTAGCACTGCCAGAGCCCTGCAAAATGACCTCCAGCAGGCCACAAATGCGCTCCTCCATGCTCTGGACACTACGCTGACAGACACAGCAAACCTTCTTGCCACAGCTCGCATTGATGTGCCATCCTGGATGAGCTGCACTACCTGAGCCACTTGTGTGGGTTGTAGACTCCGTCTCATGCTACCACTAGAGTGAGAGCACCGCCAGCATTCAAAAGTGACCAAAACATCAGCCAGGAAGCATAGGAACTGAGAAGTGGTCTGTGGTCACCACCTGCAGAACCACTCCTTTATTGGGGGTGTCTTGCTAATTGCCTATAATTTCCACCTTTTGTCTATTCCATTTGCACAACAGCATGTGAAATGTATTGTCAATCAGTGTTGCTTCCTCAGTGGACAGTTTGATTTCACAGAAGTGTGATTGACTTGGAGTTACATTGTGTTGTTTAAGTGTTCCCTTTATTTTTTTGAGCAGTGTATATACACACACAGAAAAATGCACATTTTAAAAATGTTGACCAATCGATTGGTCGAAAGAGCAGATGGCTCTCGGTCGACAAAGATTTTTTTTGGTCAGAGACAACCTGACAATACTGTATGTTGTGAGTTACTTTAGCCTTTAACCAAATCTCTCTAACTGTTACCCCAGCGTGAGTTTTTGTTTTATGCGTGTGATGTCAGAATGCATTCACTGTTCTCAAATGTGATTGTCACGCAGCAGGACAGTTAACCCACGCTGCCCTCAAACCAAGGCATGCCTGCTAATTATCTATAGGCTATGTTTCAACTTGTCAATTTCTAAATTGTATTTTCCAACAGCAGATTGAATTGAGGTGTTTTCCACCGCCTCATTAATTTACATAGAAGTAGCCAATTTCCCTGTTACAGATCGTTTACGTTTGAGACATTACTGAGCAGGACAAACACAACATTTTTCCTCCCTGGCAGATTTTCCGGGTGGCTCCCGCATTGCCTTCACTACTAATAATAACATTTAACGTGTGCGTTCCAATCAAAGTAAGTGGCTTATTACGTTATCATTAGTTTATGTATATAGTGTTGTTTTTACTGTAGCACACCGTATGTATGTATGTATGTATGTATGTATCTACAGTTGAAGTCGGAAGTTTACATACACCTTAGCCAAATACATTTAAACTCAGTTTTTCACAACTCCTGACATTTAATCCTAGTAAAAATTCCCTGGCTCACCACTTTATTTTAAGAATGTGAAATGTCAGAATAATAGTAGAGAATGATTTCTTTCAGTTTTGATTTCTTTCATCACATTCCCTGTGGGTCAGAAGTTTACATACGCTCAATTAGTATTTGCCTTTAAATTGTTTAACTTGGGTCAAACATTTTGTGTAGCTTTCCACAAGCTTCCCACAATAAGTTGGGTTAATTTTGGTCCATTCCTCCTGACAGAGATGGTGTAACTGAGTCAGGCTTGTAGGCCTCCTTGCTGGCACATGCTTTTTCAGTTCTGCCCACAAATGTTCTATAGGATTGAGGTCAGGGCTTTGTGATGGCCACTCCAATACCTTGACTTTGTTGTGCTTAAGCCATTTTTCCACAACTTTGGAAGTATGCTTGGGGTCATTGTCCATTTGGAAGACCAATTTGCGACCAAGCTTTAACTTCCTGACTGATGTCTTGAGATGTTGCTTCAATATATCGATATAATTTTCCCTCATGATGCTATCTATTTTGTGAAGTGCACCACTCCCTTTTGCAGCAAATCACCCCCACAACATGATGCTGCCACCCCCGTGCTTCACGGTTGGGATGGTGTTCTTCAGCTTGCAAGCCTCTCCCTTTTTCCTCCAAACATAACGATGGTCATTATGGCCAAACAGTTCTATTTTTGTTTAATCAGACCAGAGGACATTTCTCCAAAACGTACGATCTTTATCCCCATGTGCAGTTGCAAACCGTAGTCTGGCTTTTTTATGGCGGTTTTGGAGCATTGGGTTCTTCCTTGCTGAGTGGCCTTTCAGGTTATGTCGATATAGGACTCGTTTTACTGTGGATATAGATACTTTTGTACCTGTTTCCTCCAGCATCTTCACAAGGTCCTTTGCTGTTGTTCTGGGATTGATTTGCACTTTTTGCACCAAAGAATGTTCATCTCTAGGAGACAGAACTCGTTTCCTTCCTGAGCGGTATGATGGCTGCATGGTCCCATGGTGTTTATACTTGCGTATTATTGTTTGTACAGATAAATGTGGTACCTTCAGACATTTGGAAATTGCTCCCAAGGATGAACCTGGAATTTTCCAAGCTGTTTAAAGACACAGTCAACTTAGTGTATGTAAATTTCTAACCCACTGGAATTGTGATACAGTGAAATAATCTGTCTAAACAATTGTTGGAAAAATGACTTGTGCTGTTTCATTCACATGTTTTCAAGTACTGGTGACCAATCAGGCATTCCGATTCTTGTAGAGATTGTAATGGACACATACTGTATGTGTGTAAAATACATTTTTAAAGGTTGTACTGATTATGATGAGTTTATGCTAAGCTAATGGCCAGATATGTGTGGCGCCATGTTTGTTGGCATCATACAATGCATTCTGGTTGTCACGTAAACGTCTGTCAGACCAACGTTGTTATAACAAAACCAGGTGAAGGGATGGTTCACGCATCTTTTGTGTAAACTTCCAGAAGTGAATGATGGTAGACAACACACCCCCTTCAACCTGCATACTGCAAACAGACCCAACTCATCTTGTAACCTCTTTGGTTGACGCGAAAAAACAAACATGGCGGCGCGCACTAACTACCCATTGTCGGATTACTTTCGATTTTTGTGTTTTACTAAATTATTTCCATCACTGGTGAGGTCACTCATTATATGAGGAATTGTAAATAGTCATTACTATTAGCTAATTCCTATTATGGTTTCTGTCAGCCTAGAGCTAGTTAAATATGACCGCTTGTGTTAGGTTACTCTTTTCTCAGCGTTATGACTAATGTAGCCTACATTGTCCGGTTTGAGAATTGTGTTACGCTGTCGCTACTTCTGTCAATGTCTGAACATTTGCATCCAAAAATAAACTGCTCACATTGTGGACATAACATTGTATAAACTGTGTTTGTGCTAAATGTTTCTGTGGCCAGCTCAAACGCAGACTGTTGCGTCAATCGTAACTGGACATTCTAAATAAGTGTTCTAATCACACCTGTTTGAGCGTATCACTGCAGGGACCACTGTAGAATGTGTTTGTGTGTTCGTACGTGTCAAAGGGTTAAGAGCTATATCAGTGAGATGCTTCAAGTACCAGGCAGTTCCACATAGAGGTTGAGTGTCTGTCTGTAGCTCTGATGAGAAGTGAGCAAGCCGCCAGCGATAGGGCTGCTTATGGGATCCGAGATCCCTAAAACTGTAGCGAACTTAAACCTTGGCCATTGATCTCTCCTCGGAGCTCCTGTGTTGTTGTTTTTTTTTATAGCAGAAGATAAGGCTGTAATGTCTTGCTATGGATGGATGGGCGTCTGCCATGGGGAAATGTCATTTCCCAGGAGCGCTGTGCTGTGACTAAGCCCTAAGAGAAGGCAGGGGGCCAGAGGAAAAGGAAAATGGGCCAGAAGATAACCTCACTGTTTATGGACTACAGACACAGACCGATTCTCTCATGGCCAAGGATTGGTTGTTGTTTCTCTCTCTCTCTCGCTCTCACTTGAAGTTCTTCCATCCCACCATTTGTCTAAAATGTGCTTCTCTTCGATAGAATTTTCTCACTCCGGCAGATATATTCCTGTATCCTAGTTTTTTGTTAAATAAGTAACCATTTTCAACCTATTTCTTGAGGGTCATTAATTTGAAAAAAGGCCCAAGCAATTTATTTTCACATTTTGTTTACCTTTTGTTGCTAAAGATTTGAACATATTGATTTAAACTTATACCTTGGCTTTGACTTGCCGTTTTAATGTATAAAAAAATGGCATAGATTGGCTCTTTCAAAAGAAAACTGTCTCACTCTAATGGAAGTAGTTTTAGCCCATACATTATTGAACAAGAGTGCAGTTTATTTTTTTTGTATAATAAATTACCAAGGAATTCGGTCTTTCAATCTCGTTCTTCAATTACATCTTTCCCTTTATTTTATTTTTTTATTTATTTTATTTATTTCACCTTTATTTAACCAGGTAGGCTAGTTGAGAACAAGTTCTCATTTGCAACTGCGACCTGGCCAAGATAAAGCATAGCAGTGTGAACAGACAACAACACAGAGTTACACATGGAGTAAACAATAAACAAGTCAATAACATGGTAGAAAAAAAGAGAATCTATATACAATGTGTGCAAAAGGCATGAGGAGGTAGGCAATAAATCGAATAATTACAATTTAGCAGATTAACACTGGAGTGATAAATCATCAGATGATCATGTGCAAGTAGAGATACTGGTGTGCAAAAGAGCAGAAAAGTAAATAAATAAAAGCAGTATGGGGGGTGAGGTAGGTAAATTGGGTGGGCTATATACCGATGGACTATGTACAGCTGCAGCGATCGGTTAGCTGCTCGGATAGCAGATGTTTAAAGTTGTTGAGGGAGATAAAAGTCTCCAACTTCAGAGATTTTTGCAATTCGTTCCAGTCGCAGGCAGCAGAGAACTGGAAGGAAAGGCGTCCAAATGAGGTTTTGGCTTTAGGGATGATCAGTGAGATACACCTGCTGGAGCGCGTGCTACGGGTGGGTGTAGCCATCGTGACCAGTGAACTGAGATAAGGCGGCACTTTACCTAGCATAGCCTTGTAGATGACCTGGAGCCAGTGGGTCTGACGACGAACATGTAGCGAGGGCCAGCCGACTAGGGCATACAGGTCGCAGTGGTGGGTCGTATAAGGTGCTTTAGTAACAAAACGGATGGCACTGTGATAAACTGCATCCAGTTTGCTGAGTAGAGTATTGGAAGCTATTTTGTAGATGACATCGCCGAAGTCGAATCGGTAGGATAGTCAGTTTTACTAGGGTAAGTTTGGCGGCGTGAGTGAAGGAGGCTTTGTTGCGAAATAGAAAGCCGACTCTAGATTTGATTTTGGATTGGAGATGTTTGATATGAGTCTGGCTAGACTGCAAACTCTCCTTCCAGACACCTAGGTACTTATAGATGTCCACATATTCTAGGTCGGAACCGTCCAGGGTGGTGATGCTAGTCGGGCGTGCGGGTGCAGGCAGCGAACGGTTGAAAAGCATGCATTTGGTTTTACTAGCGTTTAAGAGCAGTTGGAGGCCACGGAAGGAGTGTTGTATGGCATTGAAGCTCGTTTGGAGGTTAGATAGCACAGTCTCCAATGAAGGGCCAGAAGTATACAGAATGGTGTCGTCTGCATAGAGGTGGATCAGGGAATCGCCCGCAGCAAGAGCAACATCATTGATATATACAGAGAAAAGAGTCGGCCCGAGAATTGAACCCTGTGGTACCCCATAGAGACTGCCAGAGGACCGGACAACATGCCCTCCGATTTGACACACTGAACTCTGTCTGCAAAGTAGTTGGTGAACCAGGCAAGGCAGTCATTAGAAAAACCGAGGCTACTGAGTCTGCCGATAAGAATATGGTGATTGACAGAGTCGAAAGCCTTGGCCAGGTCGATGAAGACGGCTGCACAGTACTGTCTTTTATCGATGGCGGTTATGATATCGTTTAGTACCTTGAGCGTGGCTGAGGTGCACCCGTGACCGGCTCGGAAACCGGATTGCACAGCGGAGAAGGTACGGTGGGATTCGAGATGGTCAGTGATCTGTTTGTTGACTTGGCTTTCGAAGACCTTAGATAGGCAGGGCAGGATGGATATAGGTCTGTAACAGTTTGGGTCCAGGGTGTCTCCCCCTTTGAAGAGGGGGATGACCGCGGCAGCTTTCCAATCCTTGGGGATCTCAGATGATACGAAGGAGAGGTTGAACAGGCTGGTAATAGGGGGTGCGACAATGGCGGCGGACAGTTTCAGAAATAGGGGGTCCAGATCTTTCAGAACATCTGCTATCTGGATTTGGGTAAAGGAGAAGCTGGGGAGGCTTGGGCGAGTAGCAGCGGGGGGCGGGGCTGTTGGCCAAGGTTGGAGTCGCCAGGAGGAAGGCATGGCCAGCCATTGAGAAATGCTTGTTGAAGTTTTCGATTATCACAGATTTATCGGTGGTGACCGTGTTACCTAGCCTCAGTGCAGTGGGCAGCTGGGAGGAGGTGCTCTTGTTCTCCATGGACTTTACAGTATCCCAGAACTTTTTGGAGTTAGAGCTACAGGATGCAAATTTCTGCTTGAAAAAGCTGGCCTTTGCTTTCCTGACTGACTGCGTGTATTGGTTCCTGACTTCCCTGAACAGTTGCATATCGCGGGGGCTCTTCGATGCTATTGCAGTTCGCCACAGGATGTTTTTGTGCTGGTCAAGGGCAGTCAGGTCTGGAGTGAACCAAGGGCTATATCTGTTCTTAGTTCTGCATTTTTTGAACGGAGCATGCTTGTCTAATATGGTGAGGAAGTAACTTTTAAAGAATGACCAGGCATCCTCAACTGACGGGATGAGGTCAATATCCTTCCAGGATACCCGGGCCAGGTCGATTAGAAAGGCCTGCTCGCAGAAGTGTTTTAGGGAGCGTTTGACAGTGATGAGGGGTGGTCGTTTGACCGCGGACCCGTAGCGGATACAGGCAATGAGGCAGTGATCGCTGAGATCTTGATTGAAGACAGCAGAAGTGTATTTGGAGGGCAAGTTGGTCAGGATAATGTCTATTAGGGTGCCCATGTTTACGGATTTAGGGTTGTACCTGGTGGGTTCCTTGATGATTTGTGTGAGATTGAGGGCATCTAGCTTAGATTGTAGGACTGCCGGGGTGTTAAGCATATCCCAGTTTAGGTCACCTAACAGAACAAACTCTGAAGCTAGATGGGGAGCAATCAATTCACAGATGGTGTCCAGGGCATAGCTGGGAGCTGAGGGGGGTCGGTAGCAGGCGGCAACAGTGAGAGACTTATTTCTGGAGAGATTCATTTTTAAAATTAGAAGTTCGAACTGTTTGGGCATAGACCTGGAAAGTATGACAGAACTTTGCAGGCTATCTCTGCAGTAGATTGCAACTCCTCCCCCTTTGGCAGTTCTATCTTGACGGAAAGTGTTATAGTTGGGTATGGAAATCTCATAATTTTTGGTGGCCTTCCTAAGCCAGGATTCAGACACGGCAAGGACATCAGGGTTGGCAGAGTGTGCTAAAGCGGTGAGTAAGACAAACTTAGGGAGGAGGCTTCTGATGTTGACATGCATGAGGCCAAGGCTTTTTCGATCACAGAAGTCAACAAATGAGGGTGCCTGGGGACATGCAGGGCCTGGGTTTACCTCCACATCACCCGAGGAACAGAGGAGTAGTAGGATGAGGGTGCGGCTAAAGGCTATCAAAACTGGTCGCCTAGAGCGTTGGGGACAAGGAATAAAAGGAGCAGATTTATGGGCGTGGTAGAATAGATTCTGGGCATAATGTGCAGACAGGGGTATGGTGGGGCACGGGTACAGCGGAGGCAAGCCCAGGCACTGGGTGATGATAAGAGAGGTTGTATCTCTGGACATGCTGGTCTCAATGGGTGAGGTCACCGCATGTGTGGGAGGTGGGACAAAGGAGGTATCAGAGGTACGGAGAGTGGAACTACGGGGTCCATTGCAAACCAAAACAATGATAACTAGCCTGAACAACAGTATACAAGGCATATTGATATTTGAGAGAGACATACAGTAAGGCATAAAGTGATTGCAGGTCTTGATTGGGAGAGCTAGCTAAAACAACAGGTGAGATAACAGCAGCTAGTCAGCTAACACAGCAACAGCAGGTAAAAATGGCGACGACTAGGCAGAGAGGGTCGGATTAACTACACACAGAGCCTGAGTTAAAACACAGAGCCGACAGATAAAACACAAATAAACAGAATGGAGTACTGTGAATTAATGGACAGTCCGGCAGGAGATGAACCCCTTTTGAAGGAGATGAACTTCACTTTCATATGGTTTCTCTTCTGTTATTGTAAGAAAGAAGAAAACTGATGCCTCATACTGAATAATCTCTCTCTCTCGCTCTGTCTCCATCCCTAGGACATACTCAACAACCTGGACAACCTGGAGTCTGGGTGTGACCTGGATGACGATGACCTCATGCTGGACGATGACCTCCCTGAGCATGGCTCCTTGCACAGTGGTGAGTGTGGTTTGTCTCTAGACACTGATCTCAGCACCTTTTTTTGTTGTTGTTTCCCTCTAATGATCAAGGTTAGGTGGAGGGTAAGCTGACCCTAGATCTGTGCCAACGGGCAACGTAGTTCTACCAGAGGACTGAACAAGGAAAAGGGGACTGAACAAGGAGAGTGCTGTGCTGTCAGACTACACAGCAATGCACCTCACGGTCTAAGCGTCATGTGTTGAAGCATGGCATTAGAATTAGCATAAGGCCATGTCAAGCCTCCCAATCTGCTCTCCTTCCTGTTTGACTGACATAGTTGGAGTGAGGAGGTCATCACCCCTGTAAAAGGGAGAGGAGTCCTATAGCAGCTTCCCTTATAGGCATGAAACCCGTACAGGTAAGGGAAGGCCTTAGTTTTCTATTTTTTACTGTGCACTCCCGTGACAGGAAAACCCCCAAACATCAACAGCACTTTCAGGCTTCCCCTTGTAGCCGCCCGATCAAGGCTCTTCAGCATCTCCAGGCTCCTGCCTGCCAGTGAGTTCACACAGACAGACTACGACAGTGTAGTTTTCAAAGCAACCAATTCACGCTCTACCTCAGGTTATTTATTTGCAGGTCTGTTTGTGTGCCATAGCGGTCTCGTTTGAACCGTAATCGTGGGTGAAAGAAGAATGCATGTCTTCAGGGAACCCAGACACAACAGAGGCTTAAGCAATGCAGAGAGGAATGAGTTCATAGTTGCCTTGCTTAGTACTGTCTATCTCGTCTCTCTCTTTGTCTCTGGTAGCAGCATGTCGAGCGTGGGAGGATTGAGTTGTTCTCTCCCGCAGATCTTATTTTTTCATCTCTATTTTGCTGTGTTTTCATCCCACTTAGCCTGGGAAGCTGAGAGAATTCTGTGGTGTTAAAAGATTAAATCCGATCATTTCCGTAAAGCTTTACTTTAAGTTCTGTTGTTTGTAGAGTTGTGTGAGTGAGAGAAACCCCTCAGAGACAAGCTGAGTCTCAGGCATCAGATTGGTTTATATGCTTATTTCTTCTGAACACACTGGTTATATATAGTATGTACTTTAGGACTCTGAGTATGGGGAGGAACTGAGAAATATAACGTAGCATCATTCCTTTAAAGTGTGTGTGTGTGTGTGTGTGTGTGTGTGTGTGTGTGTGTGTGTGTGTGTGTGTGTGTGTGTGTGTGTGTGTGTGTGTGTGTGTGTGTGTGTGTGTGTGTGAAGGCTTATTAAAAAAAAAGTATATATTTTTTGTTGTGCGTGTCGAATCGCCAGTTGGCGAGCCATCCCTTGACACATTAAACACAAAAAAAGGGGGTTGACGGGTTTTAAAAGCCAAGAAAGAATTAAAGTGTGAAAGACGGCCCAATCGAATTGTATTTGTCACATTCGCCGAATACAACAGGTGTGGACCTTACAGTGAAATGCTTACTTACAAGCCCTTAACCAACAATGCAGTTCAAGAAATAATAATCAAAAAGTAACACAACATAACAATAACAAGGCTATATACAGGGGGTACCGGTACTGAGTTAATGTGTGGGGGTACAGGTTAGTCTAGGTAATTTGTAAAGTGGCTATGCATAGATAAAAAACAGCGAGTAGCAGCAGTGTAAAAACAAAGGGGGGGGGGGAGACCCAATCTATACGTACAGTGCCTTGCAAAAGTATTCATACCCCTTGGATTTCTTCAAATGTTATTGTTACAAAGTGGGATTCAAATGGATGTAATTGTAATTAAATTGTCAAAAAATGTGTGGAAGATTTTTTTATAACTTTTTTGAATAGAAATGAAGTAAGTATTATCCACCCTGAGCTTATACATGTTAGAAACACTTTTGGCAGCAATTACAGCTATGAGTCTTCTTGGGTAAGTCACTGAATTGTGCAATATTAGCCCATTATTCTTTTTATAGTTCTTCAAGCTCTGTCAAGGTGTTGGTGATCATGGCTAAACAGCAATTTGAGTCTTGCCATCGATTTTTTTTTAAGCAGATTTAAGTCAAAACTGTAACTTGGCCACTCAGGAACATTCACTGTCTTCTTGGTAAGCAACTCCAGTGTAGATTTGACCTTGTGTTGTAGGTTATTGTCCTGCTGAGAGTGCTGAGCAATTAGTGCTTTTTGAGGTCGGTTCGGTTTCTTTTCGATTATAAAAAAACTATCACGGTTTTAGATTTTTGTTTCGATCATTTAAAAAAATAACATTAAATGACCTATGCATTATGGGGGTTGAATGCTGTAACACAGAATAAAACAATTAATAAAAGTCCCATGGTGCTAGTGACTGCCCATTACTGCTTATCACTTATTAACCATCATTTATTACCATTACTTTAATAAAATATTTCATTTGTTGTGTATATTACATTTGTTTTATTTGACGACTTTATTATTTCATTCCAAGTCATCTCATCTCTATAGAGCTGCTGCCTATGCTGTCTGACAAAGTCACTATTTTAGTAGTTCTTCAAAGTAAATAAGGCATACTTGTATGACTGCTGAATACCAGCTTTTGATCACTTAGATCATGTATTTTCAGATAGAGATACCTTGAGAAGCAACTGCTCTCTGTCCCTTGATCACACATTCTTCTATCTCTAATAGCGTATGTAGTAAGCGTAAAAGAAACACAGACCGGAAATGTTTTCGGGCCTGTTGGAAGCTACAACTCCCTACTTCATTGCACAGTTCGGGCTTGATCTGTTTGATCTCTAGAGATACTGCAGTACAATGTGCACTTTGAGCTCATTGAAAAATCCCCCGAACAAATGTAATTCAAATAATTGAACCAACTTTGGTCAATTGGTTGTTTCAAAAACAAAAAATAACTGACATTTCAGTTAATCGCTCAGCACTACCTGCTGAAAGGTGAATTCTTCTCCCAGTGTCTGGTGTAAAGCAGACTGAAGCAGGTTTCCCTCTAGGATTTTCTGTATATTTCAATCAATTTTATTCCCACTTTGTAACACAATAAAATGTGCAGAAATCCAAGGGGTCTGAATTCTTTTGCAAGGCACTATATGTGCGTTTTGGTATAGGCCTATGTCTAGAACGAAATAATAAATTTAATTAGAGGTCGTCTTTTTTATTTTATTCCAGGCTTTATCAAAAAATTCTGCAAACCGGAACATACAATTGACGAACAACCATTTTTACTTTTTCCTCGTCGCTCAGCCACATAATACCTGGTGGGCTTTCCGGAATAGAGGCAAGGCTGTATTGTAGTAAGAAGCAATAAAGGATAAAGTTATTTTTACTATCTGCCTCTTCGAGGTCACAGTAATTACAAAGTCTCTCCTCTTCCATTTCACCACAGTTCCGACCTGTTTCAGTACACAGGGTCAATATCCCTGATCTTACCTGTGCACACAGTGACCACCTGCGTTCAGGTAGGTTGTACATAACATATCTCTCACACCTGAAATCGTCCACCTTAATCAAACAAAACGTTAAACATGTGGGTTTAAGATAATCTCCTCCACCCATTTTCATTTCAGTAGTTTTTTTAATAACATCTAGTCTCCCTTCATTCAATTTTGTATGGATGTTCAGTTACTGTTTAAAAAGGTCAGATATGTCGGATCCCCAGACCCCCTATAGAGAGATCCCAGTGAAAAACTTTGCTGGCTATTCTAGCAATTGGCATATCCAACAGTCTATTCCAAAGTCTCATCATACACGCCTTCCATCTCACCTTACAGGCTTCCCAGCCCATGTTTTTGTCTTTCCTTGAATTCCTCCAAGAGCTCTACTTGCTGAATATGCCATGGAAGATGTGCCTTACAGAAAGGTCATATGTCAACTAAAATAAAGACTCAAATATTTCAAATTGCTAGTAAACTCAAAACAAAACAGAAAAACTTATCTTAGTACCTGGGTGTCTAAAATGCATTATGTGTGTTTTATTCTGATTGATCATGCTTTTCCATCTTTTGCACTCAATTGACTAACATTTTCTGCAGGTCTTGTTCAGTTATATCGGAGGATATTAGCATCATATCTTACGCCAACATTTAACTGTTGCATTTATTTATTTAGCCAAATCGTCAGTGTGTGTGTGTGTGTGGTCCTCCTTTGACTCCATGCCTTTGTCTGCTTGTCTCCTGTTGTAGATACTGATGGGATGTCCCATCTGACCCACTGGAGAAGACAGCTCTGTTGGACTGCAGAGGATCACCTCCACAATGACAACCGGTGAGCTGCTGGATGGCATTATGAGACAAAATGAGTTTGAGGTAAAAGTGCTGAAAACAAAAGAAAATGGAGAACAACCTATAGGATGATACATACCGGTGTTTTGGTGTGGGATGGTAGATCTCCAGGAACTGGGTGGGAGTTCAAATCTACAGGAGGGTTGCTCTCCAGAAACAGGGTGGGAGTTCAAATCTACAGGAGGGTTGCTCTCCAGGAACAGGGTGGGAGTTCAAATCTACAGGAGGGTTGCTCTCCAGAAACAGGGTGGGAGTTCAAATCTACAGGAGGGTAGCTCTCCAGGAACAGGGTGGGAGTTCAAATCTACAGGAGGGTTGCTCTCCAGGAACAGGGTGGGAGTTCAAATCTACAGGAGGGTTGCTCTCCAGAAACAGGGTGGGAGTTCAAATCTACAGGAGGGTAGCTCTCCAGGAACTGGGTGGGAGTTCAAATCTACAGGAGGGTTGCTCTCCAGGAACAGGGTGGGAGTTCAAACCTACAGGAGGGTTGCTCTCCAGAAACAGGGTGGGAGTTCAAACCTACAGGAGGGTAGCTCTCCAGGAACAGGGTGGGAGTTCAAACCTACAGGAGGGTAGCTCTCCAGAAACAGGGTGAGAGTTCAAACCTACAGGAGGGTAGCTCTCCAGGAACAGGGTGAGTTCAAACCTACAGGAGGGTAGCTCTCCAGGAACAGGGTGGGAGTTCAAACCTACAGGAGGGTAGCTCTCCAGAAACAGGGTGGGAGTTCAAACCTACAGGAGGGTAGCTCTCCAGAAACAAGGTGGGAGTTCAAACCAACAGGAGGGTAACTCTCCAGGAACAGGGTGGGAGAGCCCTATGCTGTTCCTCCATTCCCACATCCCTAATGGAGAGATTGAGCTAGGTCAATTTGAATTATGTATGTGTGCACTGCTGACATGTGGGAGACAGCCACTCGTGCCTTGGTAAGCGGGTAACATGTCTTGTCCTCCTGCCTGCCACTCGGCTGTCACAGGCTTCCTTCCGTGGGGACTCTGATTCACCCCCGTCTCACGTGCAGTGACTGACTGTCTCCTCTCTCCCCATCTTACTCTGACTGTCCCCCCTCTTTCTCGTGTTCTCTCGGTCTTTCGGCCTCCCTGTCCCTCTACCTCTCCAGTAGTGACGTTGGGTTCCAGCCGTATGATGGGTACCAGGGCACAGGCTTGGCAGGTCTTCACCAGGCTGTGGAGCTCGACGAGCTGACACTGAAACACATGGCGGAGGACTGCTGCTTTGTCAAGACCCAGCTAGAACACCTGAAGCTACTGCTGCAGGTCGGCCATACACACACACACACACACACACACACACACACACACACACATACACACACATATACACACACACACACACATACACACACACACCGCTTCTGCTACACTCATACTCTGAGCGCACACACACACACACGGTGGACAATGCACTTAAATGCAATCAATCCAACAATCACGCTATTTCCATGCATTGTTGGGATTCAAACACACTGACTCACTGATTTCCACTATTAGTGTTTTTATGTCTATACTAGGGATGCGACTCATACTGAGCTCTAATTTTAGAGTCATACGATCCTTTGTATCTTGGTGAGTCCGATCCAGGCTGGAATTATTATTAGCTGTGTATTGTCATTCAACAGGCTCCGTTGATGACCTACAATTTTACCCTCAGGTCTTTTCCCCTCAACGTCTAAGGTGTATTTGCACAGTCACGGATGCTTTTAAACAGTGGGCTGCACAGACAATGTCAGATTGGCTGTGTTGCTTTCTGCAGGAGAGGCTTTAGTTCTCTCTGCTGTGTGTCTGAAGAATGATGCTCAATACTCACTGTCAGTGCGCCCTGTCCCTATTGATTTTCCATTTATCTCCCTCCTCCCTAAAGTCCCCAGAGGATGCAGGGGGGCACATACTACATGTGTCTCAAATGGCACTCTAGTCCCTTGATGCACTACAGGGCCCATATGGGTCAAAAAGGGTTGCCATTTTGTTACGCAGACACTGTGTTTGTACATATCTGCTAGGTTTAGCTGGGACATAGTATCTCAGCCGGTGAGTTTAGTATTTTTTATTTGATTTAACCTTTATTTAACTAGGCAAGTCAGTTAAGAACAAATTCTTATTTACAATGACGGCCTACCGGGGAAAAGTGGGTTAACTGCCTTGTGCAGGGACAGAATGACAGATTTTTACCTTTCGGTTACTGGCCCAACGCTCTAACCACTAGGCTACCTGCCGGCCCAAGAGAGTAGGAGAGTGATTGGCACCAATATCATCTTCTGTGACAATTTGGGATCTTTTCTCTATGCTGTGTCTGTAACAGTAGGCTCACTGCAGTGACATACTGCCGAGCTGGATTTTTTTTATTACACAATCAACCTTTTGACTGCTTCTGGGAAACAATTAATTCCCCCGAAATGATCCCCGGCGCCTCCGACTATATAGCCATGCTAAATATTATTTTATTAGATCAACAAAGCACCTTAGACAGAGCCATCTATAACCTGACTCTCTCCCAGCTTGGACACAAGGGATGATACGTGTTCCAAATGGCAAAATATTCCCCATGTAGTGCACTTATGGGTCCTGGTCAAAGCCTTCTGGCTCCTGGTCAAAGCCTTCTGGCTCCTGGTCAAAGCCTTCTGGCTCCTGGTCAAAGCCTTCTGGCTCCTGGTCAAAGCCTTCTGGCTCCTGGTCAAAGCCTTCTGGCTCCTGGTCAAAGCCTTATTGGTTCTGGTCAAGCCTTATTGGTCCTGGTCAAAGCCTTATTGGTTCTGGTCAAAGCCTTATGGGAACTGGTCAAAAGTAGTGCACTATATAGGGAATAGGGTGCCATTTGAGACTCTTCCAAGTATCTCTTTGCATCCCAACAATGGTTCTGTTGTTGTCCCACTGCAGTCCCATAGGGCTATTGTCAACACTGTTGTCATCACTCGCATCATAGATTTGCACAGCCCCATCCACCTCCCACAGACAATTCATATCTCTGTGTGCCAATCTGACAGAATCAATGATGACAGCGGGCGATTCCCCAACGCTCCAGCAACTGAGGCTGTGGGAATGATGATGCCAAAGGCTAATAATGCGTGTCTCTGTCAGTGAGGAATGGGAGATAAATGTGGTGGTGACGTGTCTGATTACACCAGGCTGTTATTTGTTTACTCGTGGCTTGTTTCCTGTTTTACTGTTTATACTGTTTAGTGCCTTCAGAAAGTATTCACACACCTTGACTTTTTACAAATTTTTTAAATGCATTAAATTGAGCTTTTGTGTCAGTGGCCTAAACACAATACCACGTAATGTCAAAGTGGAATTATGTTTTTAGAATTTTTTACAAATGAATCCCTTTGAGCATGGTGAAGTTATTAATAACAGTTTGGATGGTCTATCAATACATCGTCACTACAAAGATAAAGGTGTCCTTTCTCAATTGCCGGAGAGGAAGGAAACCGCTAGGAATTTCACCATGAGGCCAAAGGTGATTTTAAAACCGAGTTTTGTGGCTGTTTTTGGAGAAAACTGAAGATGGATCACCAACATTGTAGTTACTCCACAATACTAACCTAAATGACAGCGTGAAAAGAAAAAATATTCCAAAACATGCATCCTGTTTGCAATAAGGCACTTAAGTAAAACGGCAAAAAAATGTGGCAAAGAAATTAACTTTATGTCCTGAATACAAAGCGTTATGTTTGCAGTAAATCCAACACAACACAGAGTCCCACTCTTCATATTTTCAAGCACGGTGGTGGCGGCATCATGGTATGGGTATGCTTGTCTTTGGCAAGGACTAGGGTGTTTTTTGGGATAAAAATAAACGGATTAGAGCTAATCACAGGCAAAATTTGAGAGGAAAACCTGATTTAGTCTGCTTTCTGACAGACACAGGGTGACAGATTCACCTTTCAGCAGGACAATAACCTGAAACAAAGCCAAATATACACTGGAGTTGCTTACCAAGACGACATTGAATGTTCCTAAGTGGCCTAGTTACATTTTTGACTTAAATCGGCTTGAACATCTATGACAAGATTTGAAAATGGCTGTCAAACAGTGATAAACAACTAACTTGACAGAGCTTGAAGAATTTTAAGAAGAAGAATGTGCAAATATTGTACAATCCAGGTGTGCAAAGCTCATAGGCCTTGTTTAGACTTGAAAGTTCATGCAGCTTAGTAATCTGATCATAGAATTCCGACCGCATCTATTGTGGCCGGATTCCTTTTTCCCGCACTATATTCAAATGCCAGTATGCATTCTAAAAACAGTGGAAGAGACAAACTATTATAATAGCACAACAGCCACTGATGGCAGTAGCTAATTACTGTAGCTAACTAGCAAGCTAACCTCTGTAGCTAGCACGCAACACAGGGATTGCAAACCAGTTAGCATAAACATTAGAATTTATGAGTCCAGCAAGCACATTCGTCAAACGCTAGGAACGTATTTCCTCCCAACGTTAAAATGGAAAGATGCCTCATTCCCAAAACACACGTTTTTTCTGGAGACTTGTTGGAGGAGTGCTGATGACGTTGTCCACTGTATGCCCTTTCGGTACCCTGATTACGTCCAGACTGAGACGAAA
The DNA here is from genome assembly GCF_016432855.1 of Salvelinus namaycush. Lineage (NCBI taxonomy): Eukaryota > Metazoa > Chordata > Actinopteri > Salmoniformes > Salmonidae > Salvelinus > Salvelinus namaycush. The sequence continues at coordinate 11,799,234 of NC_052310.1, forward strand.
TCTGCACACGATGCATCCGTGACCACCTGAAGTGGTCAGCTAGATCTGAACGCAATTAGATCACAAACTGTCTTTTCAATGCGATCTTCATATTCTGATTGCAGAAGTCGCATGTAAGTGTCAAGTGTAGACACGACATTAGAGACTTAACCAGAAAGACTCACAGCTGTAATCACTGCCAAGGGTGAGGTGAGGTTGAGTATATTTTTACAGGGATAGTGCACATGAATCAACGTTTCAGTATAAGTGCCTGTTTTAGCCAGCTGACAAATTTTTCAACCGCAGTCCCTGGGCAGGTTATTAAAAACTATTACAATAACAATACAGACAAACAATGAGCAGTGAGCACATGCAGAACAACATACTACACGCAACACGTAGCATGCAGACAGAGCAACATAGGACAAGTAACACGTAGCATGCAGACAGAGAAACACAGGACAAGCAACACGTAGCACGCAGACAGAGAAACATATGACAAGCAACACGTAGCATGCAGACAGAAACATAGGACAAGCAACACGTAGCACGCAGACAGAGAAACATATGACAAGCAACACGTAGCACGCAGACCGAGAAACATATGACAAGCAACACGTAGCACGCAGACAGAGAAACATATGACAAGCAACACGTAGCACGCAGACAGAGAAACATAGTACAAGCAACACGTAGCACGCAGACAGAGAAACATCCGACAAGCAACACGTAGCGCGCAGACAGAAACATAGGACAAGTAAAAGGTAGCACGCAGACAGAGAAACATATGACAAGCAACACGTAGCACGCAGACAGAGAAACATAGGACAAGCAACACGTAGAACGCAGACAGAAACATAGCACAAGCAACACGTAGCACGCAGACAAAGAAACATATGACAAGCAACACGTAGCGCGCAGACAGATAAACATAGTACAAGCAACACGTAGCACACAGATAAACATAGGACAAGCAACACGTAGCGCGCAGACAGAGAATCATAGGACACGCAACACGTAGAACGCAGACAGAGAAACATAGGACGAGTAGCATGCAGACAGAAACATAGGACAAGCAACACGCAGACAGAGAAACATAGGATGAGCAGCACGCAGACAGAGAAACATAGGACAAGCAACACGTCGCATGGAGACAGAGAAACATAGGACGATCAGCACGCAGACAGAGAAACATAGGACAAGCAACACGTCGCATGGAGACAGAGAAACATAGGACGAGCAGCACGCAGACAGAGAAACATAGGACAAGCAACACGTCGCATGCAGACAGAGAAACATACCACAAGAAACACTTAGCACGCAGACAGAGAAACATAGGACGATCAGCACGCAGACAGTGCAACATAGGACGAGCAGCACGCAGACAGCGCAACATAGGACGAGCAGCACGCAGACAGCGCAACATAGGACGAGCAGCACGCAGACAGAGAAATGGCACAAAAAGCAACAAAGTGTTTCCACACCTCACAAGCTACAGACAACATGGAAAGCGGCAATACACAGCTAGGGATTATGTTCACAAGTCTGATTGACCTTTAGCCATGTCTTCATGTTTTTTGTGAAGGTGTGATATGTGGTGCAGTTGTGTGTCTGATGGCAGTGTGTTCCAGACATGGGAAGCTCTTACAGAGAAAGCAGATTGACTAAAGGTGCTTTTCCTTAAGGGAACTATACAGTCATCTCTCATGGCAGAACTTGTGGATCTGCTGCCAACGGTTTGGGTTTTCTGTGTAACACAAGTACTAAGTGGAGGGGAGGTCAGGCCATCTTAGATCCACACCCTCTGAGGGAGCTGAGCTGAGCTCCATTGTTGAGCTCCAGGCAGTGTGTATTTTTATTTAATTTAATTAGGCAAGTCAGTTAAGAACAAATTCTTATTTACAATGACGGCCTACATTGACGGCCAAATTGAAGAGCAGCTTTCAGACTCCCTCCTACTTATGCACTGAGACGACTGGGGTTCGAGAGGATGAGGTGTTGGAGGGAAATAACGGGTTCAGACAGAGCTGGAGACAGACAGACCCTTTTCTGACTTTTCTACACTGATCCCTCTCGTATTGCTATACAGTATCATCCTCCTCTCCGCAGCTCCATAGGAAGTGTCTCACAAAACACTGCATCACACTATGATCAGAGATATAGTAACTATTTAGTGCTTGTTGAAATGTGAATAGCGCGACATCTTGTGTGTCAGAATATCTTTATTGAAAGCCTGATTGACACTAAAAGAGCTCTTTGAATGTGTAGCGGCTGCAGCCCATGCCATTGCTAATGCACAAGATATTCCTTTTCTCTCTGTTAGATGACACGTTGCCATGGAAATGGCACAATCTCAATGTTAGCACAAAGATGAACGATAACCTAAGGTGCGTTCATAAATTCCCTCTGGCTATCTACTCCGATTTCAGAGCACTCTTGTCTGAGTGTGCCAGAGCGCAGAATAACTGATGAATTCACGAACGCTCAACACCCATTTAATAAAGGTTGGCAAAAAAGCATAATTCAATTGTTGCCAGCAGCACAGTTACAGTCACCGACGCCCTGGATAACATGAAAACAGCCTAACCAGCTCTGCTAGGGCGAGTGAAATGGTCAGAGTGAGGTGTTCTCTCATTTGTGTCTGGAAGTAGCTAGCAAGCTAGCCAACGTTAGCCAGTTACCTTAAGTGCTTGACTGCCGTTGTGTGGTCAGAAGCCCCGGATCAACCCTACTACTTGGCCAAGAGCGTCCAGTGTGCGCTCTGAAATCTCCGAGAGCGAAACGCTCTGAATTTACGAACCGACAATCTGACAAAACTCTGAATTTATGAACGAATCAGAGATGTGCGGGGGGCTGCCTTAATCGACATCCCACGCCTTCGCACCGGGGAACAGTGGGTTAACTGCCTTGCTCAGGGGCAGAACGACAGATTTTTACCTTGTCAGCTCGGGGATTAGATCCAGCAACCTTTCAGTTACTGGCCCGACGCTTTAATCTTGTTACAAGATTAAGCATTTTCCCTTCAACACATTGAATTTCTTTCCCATGGAAAATATCTTACGGCAGAACCTTGGTTTCTTCTTAGAATAGAAAATAGAGTCCTGTGAACATTCCTGTTTACGGCTGCCAGTCGAGCAGGAATATCTTTTTTTCACCTGAGCCACTGTTAAGAAAAGTTATATATTTTTTGTTTTTAAAAGCCATGGTTGTGTTAGGAACAGACTTACTTTTTTAGTGATCAATTGAAATCACTCTCCTGTTCTCTTCTCTCTCCAAGGTTCTATCAAACGGAGGGTGTTCTGTAAAAACAGCCCATGTCACTGGGTCTACATAAAGTGCACTTAATGCCTTCAAACTTTTGACTCAGTGGCTTACTGAGCAGTGTGTGAGCACTCTAAGTGCTTTTGTTAGCAAGACATGCTAAAACCACTCCTGGCATAGTTAGGCCCATCCCGGGGGGTGGAGGTGGTAGGAGTTTGGAGAGTTTATTCAGTTGAGTGTGTGCAAGAGTCACAAAGATACAAGCACAGCTATTATACTGCTGGGATACAGTCCCTGTTGATGACCAGCCTTCTGTTATAAGCCCCAGCCAAACAATGGCTCTTTATAGCCACAAAAAAAACTCAAAGGTATACGTCAGTTGGCTAAATAAATATTACATTTACATGTTAGTCATGGCAGGACCCTCTCTCCTCTCCCTCTGGAACATGAGTGAGTCAGCAAGGAGCAAGCCTAACATGAGTGAGTCAGCAAGGAGCAAGCCTAACATGAGTGAGTCAGCAAGGAGCAAGCCTAACATGAGTGAGTCAGCAAGGAGCAAGCCTAACATGAGTGAGTCAGCAAGGAGCAAGCCTAACATGAGTGAGTCAGCAAGGAGCAAGCCTAACATGAGTGAGTCAGCAAGGAGCAAGCCTAACATGAGTGAGTCAGCAAGGAGCAAGCCTAACATGAGTGAGTCAGCAAGGAGCAAGCCTAACATGAGTGAGTCAGCAAGGAGCAAGCCTAACATGAGTGAGTCAGCAAGGAGCAAGCCTAACATGAGTGAGTCAGCAAGGAGCAAGCCTAACATGAGTGAGTCAGCATGGAGCAAGCCTAACATGAGTGAGTCAGCAAGGAGCAAGCCTAACATGAGTGGATCCTGTCTGTTTTGGTGGTGTTGTCTAGGTGGAGGGTGGTAGTGAGATGGACAACACTCTGGATACATTGAGTCCAGAATCCAGAGAGGACCCCGTTCAAGCTCGACAGGTAAGACCCACTGTTTAAACACACACACACACACACACACACACACACACACACACACACACACACACACACACACACACACACACACACACACTGGACTACAGTAGAACGTGTACTGTCAAACAAACCCTGTGTAGACAGTGGATTTGGTCCATGTTATAGTTATTTGTCCACGGCTGTTTATCCTGCCATCTTCCTACCATCTTCTGTGTGTGTACACATGGCCTTAGTGGTTTGGTTTGTTTATTGTTTGTGTACATACTCTGTTTGTGTACGCTGTGGGAAATAGTACATTCTCCATTCTCTGGTTATCTTTGTCACTGTGTCAGCGCTAGGTCTGTTTGTGTGTGGCTGCTTGTTTGGGTATATTACCTTTTTGAACCTGGAATCCATTGTGTGTGTCTATTGTGAGCGTTTGCAATTGCCTGCATGTTCTGGGCACATTGCTTCTCTTTACCTTGAATCTCCCTTTGTAAATGACTCAACCACGGGGTAGGTAGTCTGTTCTGTTCCTTCTCCTCTCGGTGTCACAATGCCCCTGCTGCTCTGTCTCAACCAGCTTAGCGTAGCATGTCTGTCTGTCTGGGAGAGGGGAAGCTAAGCCGAGAAAGAAAGAGAGTGAGATGGGCGAGAGAGAGTGGGTAAGAGCGAGAAAGTGGGGGGGGGGGGAGGCGAGAGCTGCTGCTGCATGACACCAACAGCAGCTCAGCTCGGTGTATTGACATGAATGGAGAAGGCTCCAAACCAGAGGCTCCCTATGACTGGACTGCCTAACATGCACTCACACCACACGGCGTTGGAGCAGGAGCCAACATGCATTTATAATACATTTATACATTCACTATATAGCCATGTATGCACTAATCTGTTGGTCACGCATGGACTGTGTGTTTGTCTGGCTGGGCTGGAGTGTAGGGAGTGTAGGGACCAAGGAGGGGAGTGGGCAGTGGGTAGCGGCCAAAGGAAGCCCGGCTGGGCTGGGAGCACATCAGAATGTCTGGGCCTGGGGCTTCCACTCCGTCTTTGGCTGAGGCACATTAAAGTTGCATGGTCAGGGCCCCACTGTGGCGCTGAGCCTTTGATGTGCTGCCTTGACCCGGACCCAGCTTATTATCTCTCCCCTCCTGACAGGTGTGTTGTGCATCTCCCTCCGTCTTTCATCCTCTGGCTTACCAAACATGCTCTTTCTCTCTCTTTCTCTCCCCCTCTCGTTCTCTCCCCCCTTCTCTCACCCCCCGCTCGCTCGCTCGCTCTCTCTCTCTCTCGCTCTCTCTCTCGTGCTCCCTCACGCACTCCCTTGCTCTCCCCTCTTGCTCTCTCTTCCCCTTCTTTCTCTCGCTCTCCCTCTCTCTCTCTTGCCCCTCTCTCCCCTCTCTCCTCATCTCTCTCTCTATCCCCTATCTCTCTCTCATCTCCCTCCCCCTCTCACAATCTTATGTCTCTCCCCTCTCGCTCCGTCATCTGTCTGTTCATCTCCCTCTGTCTTTCATCCTCTTGCTTTCCAAACATGCTCTTGCTCTCGCGCTCTCCCCTCTCGCGCTCTCCTCTCGCACTCTCCCCTCGCGCTCTCCCACTCTTCCCTCTCGCGCACTCTCTCGCTCGCTCTTCCCCTTCTCTCATCAACTTCTCATTCTCCACCTTTTTCTCTCTCTCTTTCTCCCCTCTCTCTCTCCCCTCTCTCTCTCCTCATCTCTCCCCCTCTCACAATCTTTCTGTGTCTCCCCTCTCGTCTTGTCATCTCTGTCTGTGCATCTCCCTTTGTCTTTCTTCCTATGGCTTTCCAAATGTGCTCTTGCTCTCTCTCTTTCTCTCCCCCTCCTGCTCTCTCACCCTTTCTCTCTCCCCTCTCTCCCTCTCCCCTCTCTCCCCTCCTCTCTCGCTCTCTCTCCCCCCTCTTTCACAATCTTTCCAGCTCTCGCTCTGTCATCTGTCTATCCTCTCTCTCTCTCTCTCTCTCTCTCTCTCTCTCTCTCTCTCTCTCTCTCTCTCTCTCTCTCTCTCTCTCTCACTCTCTCCCCTGTCTTTCCCCGCTCTCTCTTCTCTCCTCTATTTCTCTCTCTCCCCTCTCTCATTCACGGTCTCCGTCTGTCTCTCCCTCCTGCAATGAGACATCCCAACATCACAGCCAGGTTTGTGACTCTGACCTGTGATTGGTCGATGGACCCCCCCCCCCCCCCCCCCCCCCCCCCTGTGTATTTTGGGGCTAGACTTTGTGTTCCCTGCCGTCCTCTGGAGAATTCACAAATTGCATTCTGGCTCAGATCTTGGCAGCCCTGCGGCGGACGTGTGGAGATGTGTGTTTAAGGCCAGTAGGGGTCAAATAAATCTGTGTGGCTGTACTAAGATGTGTCTTCTCTGTGTTTTACAGGTGGAGGAGCTGTTGAAGGAGGTGCAGGAGCTGAGAGAGGAGTTGAGAAGTAAAGATAGGATCATTGCTCAGCTCACCAAGCATGTGGTATGTACTTATTAGCAGTGTTGTAGAACTCAAGACCACATATTGAATGTCTCGGTCTTGTCTTAGTCTCAGATCCTTTACTCGGTCTTGCAATGATCATTGAAATAAAATAAATAACAGAAAATAGATGCCTATTTCTAATTATTTTAGTATTCAAAGATAAAATAAATAGTTAGTGTACATCTTCCTAAAATTGAGTTGCACCCCCCTTTGCCCTCAGAACAGCCTCAATTCGTCAGGGCATGGACTCTGCAAGGTATTGAAAGCGTTCCACGGGGATGCTGGCCCATGTTGACTCCAATGCTTCCCACAGTCGTGTTAAGTAGGCTGGACGTCCTTTGGGTGGTGGACCATTCTTGATACACACGGGAAACTGTTGAGCGTGAAAATCCCAGCATCGTTTCAGTTCTTGACACACACAAACCGGTGCGCCTTACACCTACTACCACACCCCGTTCAAAGGCACTTAAATCGTTTGTCTTGCCCATTCACCCTTTGAATGGCGCATACACAATCCATGTCTCAATTGTCTCCAGGCTTAAAAATCCTTCTTTAATCTGTCTCCTTCCCTTCATCTACACTGATTGAAGTGGATTTAGCAAGTGACATCAATAAGGGATCATCTTTCACCTGGATTCACCTGGTCAGTCACTCATTTGCACAAGGCTACTACTAGGCTACTTTTGCCTTCTTGAAATGCAGTACTTCAACCACTATAAACTGTGTGTGCACGTAGTCTAAAGTTGGCGGGAGGATCAGCACATTCTCACGTCAAGTTCAGTTTTTATAAATGCCAACTTTTGCGTGAAAACTGGCACATGCATATTTTGTACACTACCGTTCGGGATCATTTAGAAATGTCCTTGTTTTTTAAAGAAAGGGGGGGGGGGGGGGGGAGTCCATTAAAATAACATCAAACTGATCAAAAATACACTGTAGACATTGTTAATGTTGTAAATTACTATTGTAGCTGGAAACGGCAGATTTTTTATGGAATATCTACATAGGCGTACAGAGGCCCTTCCAAGTCCTCAACAAGCAGCTTCATGAAATAGTACCCGCAAAACACCAGTCTCAACGTCAACAGTGAAGAAACGACTCCAGGATGCTGGCCTTCTAGGCAGAGTTGCAAAGAAGAAGCCATATCTCAGACTGGCCAATAAAAAGATTAAGATGGGCAAAAGAACATAGACACTGGACAGAGGAACTCTGCCTAGAAGGCCAGCATCCCGGAGTCGCCTCTTCACTATTGACGTTGAGACTGGTGTTTTGCGGGTACTATTTAATGAAGCTGTCAGTTGAGGACTTGTGAGGCATCTGTTTCTCAAACTAGACATTTTAATGTACTTGTCGTCTTGCTCAGTTGTGCACCGGGGTCTACCACTCCTCTTTCTATTCTGGTTAGAGCCAGTTTGCGCTGTTCTGTGAAGGGAGAAGTACACCGCGTTGTACGAGATCTTCAGTTTCTTGGCAATTTCTCGCATGGAATAGCCTTCATTTCTCAGAATAAGAATAGACTGACGAGTTTCAGAAGAAAGGGCTTCGTGTCTGGCCATTTTGAGCCTGTAATCGAACCCACAAATGCTGATGCTCCAGATACTCAACTAGTCTAAAGAAGGCCAGTTTTATTGCTTCTTTAATCAGTACAACAGTTTTCAGTTGTGCTAACATAATTGCAAGAGGATTTTCTAATGATCAATTAGCCTTTTAAAATGATAAACTTGGATTAGCTAACAGAACGTGCCATTGGAACACAGGAGGGATGGTTGCTAATAATGGGCCTCTGTACTCCATAAAAAATCTGCCGTTTCCAGCTACAATAGTCATTTACAACATGAACAATGTCTACACTGTATTTCTGATCAATTTGATGTTATTTTAATAGACAAAAAATGATATTTTCTTTCAAAAAACAGGTACATTTCTAAGTGACCCAAAACTTTTGAACGGTAGTATACGTACGCAAGGTTTATAAATGAGGCACCAGTGGAGTAAATCAAATAATTATCAGCCCCTGTTCAGTCAGTGCATACAGTTTGCTTTTCCAGGCCAGAGGTCCACAGTCCTTTCAAGATACATATGTATATTATATCCTATTAACCTGGGCTTTCTACTTTACTTGAAACATCACCGTCCTTTACCTTTGTTGAAACATTTCCTCAAACCTTCTCACGCTCTTCGGAATTTCCTTGCTCCCCTCGTAGGGGAGGCCGGGGGAAATGTTTTAATTTGGTATTTTTATCTATTTACAGACCGTGGTCTGTGATCATTTGAAGAGTGGCTCTCTATTTACCCTCAGAATACATTTCTGAATGGCTGAAGAATCCATATGTTTTTCTGAAATATTGACAAAGAATTACTCTACACTTGGAGCTTTAATTATGGTGCTGATCTGACAAAATTATAATCATGGTCTTGAATTGGACTCGCATTGCTCTGGCCTCGGTCTTGCCTCGGACTCTGTTTGCTCTGGCCTCGGTCTTGCCTCGGACTCTGTTTGCTCTGGCCTCGGTCTTGCCTCGGACTCTGTTTGCTCTGGCCTCGGTCTTGCCTCGGACTCGCTTTAGGTGGTCTCCAACACAACCCTGCTTACTAGTGTGCAAAAGTTGACTTCTATTAAGTTGACACTGTAAGCGCAAATTCCCTTGCAGTGCACTTCATCAGCTCCGACTTCCGACCTTTCTCATGCCAAGTCACTCTTCAAGCTAGTCATTACCACTGTGGCCCATGCACAGTAAGTGCTGTCAAACCCCATGATTTTACCTCCAAACCCACAGCCACTTATGGGTCACATAGTGACATGTCACCTCTCATTAGTCTATAAGCCTCTCCTCTGCCATCCACTCACTGTGGGGATCATACATTAACTATGGGCTCCATAGGGTTCCAATGGGTGCCTGCTGTGTATATCTCTGGGCAGGGGTTGGGTCTGAGGCTGGTCATGCTGTGGTGAAGACTTCAGAACTGCAGGACAGCATCCAATGGTGGTTTGGGCCCAGTGTGGGAGAAAGCTGTACTTGTGTTTCCATGCCTGGATGTGTCTTCGAGGGCCTGATCTACTCCAGCTACCTGCTACTGCCCCGGAGGTAGAGTGGGAGGAGGGCTGTTATTGTTAGACCTGTCCTCTGTGGGCAGTGTGGTTCCTAGTCTGGGTAGATCTTGTGCTATCATTGTTAGACCTGTCCTGTTTCTCTCTCTCTGTCTGTCTGTCTGTCTGTCTGTCTGTCTGTCTGTCTGTCTGTCTGTCTGTCTGTCTGTCTGTCTGTCTGTCTGTCTGTCTGTCTGTCTGTCTGTTTCTCTCTGTCTGTCTGTCTGTCTGTCTGTTTCTCTCTGTCTGTCTGTTTCTCTCTGTCTGTCTGTTTGTCTGTTTCTCTCTGTCTGTTTGTCTCGGTTTGTCTGTTTGTCTGTTTCTCTCTCTCTGTTTGTCTGTTTCTCTCTGTCTCTGTTTGTCTGTTTCTCTCTGTCTCTGTTTGTCTGTTTCTCTCTGTCTCTGTTTGTCTGTTTCTGTCTGTTTCTGTTTGTCTGTTTCTGTCTGTCTGTCTGTCTGTTTCTCTCTGTCTGTCTGTCTGTTTCTCTCTGTCTCTCTGTCTCTGTTTGTCTGTCTGTCTGTCTGTCTGTCTGTCTGTCTGTCTGTCTCTGTTTCTCTGTGTCTGTCTGTCTGTCTGTCTCTGTTTGTCTGTTTCTCTCTGTGTCTTTTTGTCTGTTTCTCTCTGTGTCTGTTTGTCTGTTTCTCTCTGTCTGTCTGTCTGTTTCTCTCTGTCTGTCTGTCTGTCTGTCTGTCTGTCTGTCTGTCTGTCTGTCTGTCTGTTTCTCTCTGTCTGTCTGTCTGTCTGTCTGTCTGTCTCTGTCTGTCTGTCTGTCTGTCTGTTTCTCTCTCTCTGTCTGTCTGTTTCTCTCTGTCTCTGTTTGTCTGTTTCTCTCTGTCTCTGTTTGTCTGTCTCTGTTTGTCTGTCTGTCTGTCTGTCTCTGTTTCTCTGTTTGTCTGTTTCTCTGTTTCTCTGTCTGTCTGTTTCTCTTTGTCTGTCTGTCTGTTTCTCTTTGTCTGTGTCTGTTTCTCTTTGTCTGTCTCTGTCTGTCTGTTTCTCTTTGTCTGTCTGTC